>NW_005842928.1:262808-321711 GCF_000455745.1 Alligator sinensis
GAAAGAGTTGACAAACAGGAGGACAGGGCATGGAAAATTCTGTAAGTATTTAGATATCTCTTGTGTTCTTGGTGTTGGATTGCAGTATTTGTTTTTTTTCTAAAATATAGAAGACGACAGGAAGTTGTGTTTTTAAGTTACATTTGCAAGTAAGGCTTTACTTAAATACATGAGTTATGGGGCTCGGTACAGGGTTAGTGTGGTGAAGTGTGCAGAAGGTCACACTGTATAAGCTAGTAGGCCTAACTTTAAGGAGTGATGTATGCTTTTAGCTGGAATTTACATCCTTTCTCTCTAATATGCAATTCAGCAAAGTCCTACCTCAATGTTTATGGGCACAGGAAGTTTGAAGCATCTCAGCACATATCACTGTGTTCTAACTCTTACATGAGAATGGACCCAGGTGTTTGAAAAGCACAGCTAGTGTGCATGCTCAAAAATCAGATGCCTATGCTAGCATGTGAATATGACCCAAGGCTGTTTTGGGTTCGCAGACTAAGTGTCCTTATCTCCAAGTCCTGTGAAGGGCCAGATGTGCCCAGATGTGACCACTCAAGCCATCTAATTTTTGCCCATGAGGGCAAGGGCACTCAGCTAGGAAGCAAGAGACCAGGGTTCTAAGCCTCATTGTGAGGGTCCCTGAGCTTACTTTTTCTACTTACTACTCCCAGGAAAGTGCCCTACCCAACAGACTATGGCCTGGGCTAAGCTGAAGATACCCAGCTCCCTTCCTGTTGAAGCTCATCCACATTGCTGCTAAGTAGGGGTGTGCAAAGCTTCGGTCACCAATTCAATTTGGAGAAGACTCGGCCTGATTCGGCAGCTGAATCATCAAATCTGAATTGAATTGGGAGACCCATAAAAAACTCTGAATTGATTTGAAGCATCTGAAAACATTTGGCGATTTGGAAAAGGCGGTCTTGTGTGGAAACAGAAACTGAGAAGGGCAGTGGAGCGGGTGGAGGGGAAAGACTGCTCTGATGCTGACATCTGTAGCTGCCCATTGACCGTGATCTTTCCCTGAGTTTCCTTCCAATCACAGTGCTCTGGGGCAGGGACGTAGAAACAGCATATAAGGCTCTGTGTGAAGCCTGTCTGTCCCTTTTGTGAGCTGTTTGTCTGGAAACAACAGCATGCGAAAGTTACTGGCTTCAGCAGCTGGCTTCATAGTCAGCCTCTTCACTCTTTTGCTAGTCTCTCTACCTAGTCTCTTCTATCTAGTAAACAGACAGAAGATATAGTAAGCAGATAGAAGAAGATATAGTAAGATGATATAGTGAACACAGAAGATATATTACACACACACACACATTAAACACATACAAAATATATTGCACACGCACGCATAGATTTTCCAGCACAGCAAACATTATGAAGCGTGCTGGAAAGGCAGGTACCAGGTCTTCTACCAGGGGAGTGACAGGGGCTAGAGGGGGTAGGGGAGATCTGCAAGTTCCCCCCGGCCAAATCTAGATGCACGCTTTTCCCTAATAGCCATAAGGCTTCTGCTGCTAGTGGGAGCAAGAAGGTGGGAGCAATACAGGTGGTCCTTGCTCCTGCACCACCTCCACTAACAACAGAAATGGCCACCAGCACCAGAATTATAGTCTTCTCCACCCCAATTACAGTTCCCAGCATGAGCCTCCCAGTGCCAGAGGAGGAGCTGGATCTGGAACCAGGGGAGTTCAGTGCCATAGCCAGGGAAATTCCGGGGAAGGAGGGGGATGAGAGTGTATGCTCCACACCTCTCAAAGTTCCCCTAGAGGCAGGTCTCCTTCTCCACAAGGCACCTCGGAGGAGGTTGTAGGGGCAGGTAGCTCAGCATCCCCTGTTGTTGTGCCTCTGCCTACTGAGGAGGGAGATAAGGCAAGATCCCCACCCTCAACCCTGAAGCAGGGAGGTAGTGTAGTATGGGATCATTTTGAGTTGGCAGATGATCCCAGGTATGCTACCTGCCAGCATTGCCAAAGGCAGATCAGCCAGGACAAGGAGGTAAAACACTTCACCACCATAGCAGTGCTACTGCATCTTAGAAGGCAACACCCCCTTGTCCTTGCTCCTCAGTCTGGACCCATTGGGAGTGTGCCCAAAGGGAAGTCCTGCTCTCTCTCCAAAGCCCCTGCCCCACAAAGCAGAGGCAGGCCACCCTGGAGCAGAGAGGGAAAGCTGCAGACAAAGCGGGGAGGGGCACATTGCAAGGGCGAGCAAGGTCACCCAGAGCACTGGGGAGATGTTTTCTGTCACTGGCCAGCCCTTCTCCTTAGTTGAGTGGCCAGGGTTCAGGCAGCTCATGGCACTCATGGCCACATCCTACCGAGTGCCCATACACACCACCTTTAGCAGGACAGTAATGCCCTCCCTATATGAGGCATGCAGGAAATACTTGAGGGAGGAGCTGCACAAGACATGGCCACGGCTAGCCTTGCACTTCACCTCCAACATCTGGAGCAGTTGGGGTGGCGACCATGCCTACCTCTCCCTCACAGGGCACTGGTGCAATCAGTCAGGCCATCAGTGGGCTATCGTTCAAGCCGAGGTGCTGGATGAGTCCCACACAGCAAGGGAGATCATGGTGGCCATGAACCGCATGGTGCAGGGGTGGCTCATTGGGCAGAGTGACATCATCCGTGGGTTCATGGTCACCAACAGTGGGGCCAATATGGTCAAGGTCACCCTTGATGCCAACTTTGTTGGCATCTGCTGTGTGGCACACAAGCTGAACTTCATAGTCAGGGACACCTTGGAAGGGGACAGGGCTGCCAGTGATGGCGCCATCACTACTACCCAGCTGATTTCAAAATGCAGGAAGATGGAGGGCTACTTCCACCACAGCATCAAGGGGGGCAATATACTGTGGGAGAAACAGGCAGAGATGAGCATCCTGCAGCACAAAATTATGCAGGATGTGGAGACTCAGTGTAACTCCACATACCTGATGTTCAAGAGGCTGGTGGAGCAACAGAAGGCCATCCATGAAATGGCCTTGCTTGGGGAAATTGGGATCAATGGTCCCCTTATCAGAGCTAAGTGGGATACCATCTCCCAGATCTTAGTGGTCCACAAGCCCTTCAGGGAGGCCACCAAGACCTTCAGTGCTAGCGATGCCCTCCTTAGCCAGGTGATCCCCGTAGTGAGGGAGCTTGGGAACCAAATGGAGAAGTTCTAGTGGATCAATGTTCCTGGCTGGGGCAGGCCGCTGTCACCGGAGGTTCAGGCACTGATGAAGTAGCTGAAGGAAGGCATCAAAAAATGGCTGGATCCATTATGAAACGTGGTTTGTCAATTCCCTTTGAGGATCAGGCCTGAGAGATTGAAGACAGAATGGCTTTGTTGTGAGAAATGTGCCCCCACCGGTAGCTGAGTATTCTTGTCTGTAATAGATCAGATTAGTATGTTGGCAGGTTCTGCATGTCTTGTCATGGCATGGTCTGGATCCATTCAGTGTGTTTTGGGCTGTAGGAAGTTGGCTTCTGGTGATGAGGTTAATGAGGTTCAGTGCTTGTTTGAATTTACAAACCACTTTTCATAGATGAGCCTATGAACTTCACTTCACCAACCTCCTGGATACAAAAACTCATGGACTCTGTGCCTGCCTTTGCTCTATTAGGTGTTCTCAAGCTGCCGTTGCCCGGGTGGTCGATCTGGTTTGTCCCAGGCCTGCAAGTGGACCCCAAAGGGTACCTTGGCTGACGTCAGAGGATCCCCTTAACTTGCCTGCCATGACTTTGAATGGATCCTCAGTGGAGGGGTTCTCCTTCGAGGAAGCCTCCAGGGTTGTCATGCCTCTCGGCGGGCACTCATGGGGCTCCGACCTCCCCTACATCCTGGCCAAATGCCACCTTCTGCCGCAGGTCTTCAAACCTCTCTTTATCTCTGGCCCCTACTGGTTTCTTCTCCTGAGCCTCCTGTTGCTCTCCAGGTGCGGGCCCTGGTGTCCTGGGCCAGGCTCTGGCATGAAAGCTAAGAGGCCCTCGGTTTCCGGCTCAACTATCCCGTGTCCCCAGCCTCAGTGTCTGCCGACAGTGGCTCCCCGTGCACCCCTTCTGCTGACCTGAGAGCTCTAGGGACCTCTCAAACAAGAGGTACCTTGTCCCTTGCTCCTATTCCAACACCCGCCATGACACAACATGCAGTACCCACCACCGTGACCGCTGGAGAGGTGCAACCGCTGGGCAAGGAGGCCACAAAGGAAAATAGAGTACCCCCAGCCTGTGGACCCTGTGCTTCCCCAGTGCCTCAGTGCCCCCAGACCCAGTCGCTTGCCCCAATCGGTGCTTTTCTCTCTCCCCTAGGCTTGGCCTCTATCCGGGGATGTAGTTCTGGTTGCCTGAGGTCCTATGGGCACGGCAGACTCCTCTTGGGGATGCTGTGGGCCTCTCTGCTGGCACCCTTACCCCGCTGGCCTTCCCTGTTCAGGATCTCCTGCTGATTCCCCTGCAGCTATTACAGGTGGGGCTCCCGCCGGTCTCGCTTCCATCACCTTCACTCTTCGCTGTTCCTCAGGTCCAGGCTTCTCCGTAGCTGCTCCGACTTCCCTGACGCTCGCTGCTTCCGCTGCTCTCTCTACTCACACTGTTTTCTCTATTCTTGCTGCTTCCTCTGCCGGCTCCTCTGCCGGCTCCTCCGCCGGCTTCCCTGCTGGCTTCTCCACTGGCTTCCCTGCTGGCTTCTCTGCCGACTTCCCAGCCATTGCTGCTCTTGCTGCCACCGCAGCTGCAGCTGCCCATGCCGTGTCGGGATGCAAGACGCCGCGACTGCGCACCTCTGGCCTCAGGTTTCCACGCGGACCCTCCGCTCGCCGGTCCACCTCCTGTGCCCTCTGCGCTGCCTTTTGTTTGCACCAGGTGGTGTCTCCTGCTGACGTCACCTGGCCCCAGCTGAATATGAGCGCAACTAACGAACCGCGCAGGCGGTTTCTCAGCGCGCGCTCCTCTGCTCCTTCTGGCCCCTGCGAACAGTAAGTTGGGGCTTTCTTCTCCTTCTGGTTTGGCCTGGGGTTCTCCTGAAACCCCGGTGCCCCCCTCTTCTAAACTGGTGTCCCTGGGACAGATTCAATACAGACACTGGATTTCTGACACACTACAACCTGCCTGACATCTGAGTCTCCAGGTACACTTTTACCTACTACATCTCCCTTCCCCCCACCCACCCCCACCCTGTCCCTCACCCCCTGAAACCTCAATTTACATTTTCATTGACTGGCTTTCCTGCATTGCATGCCAGCCTCTGGCTTCTTCACTATTCATTCCATCCAGGAAGAGTACAACCCAACAACTAGATCCATGCTGGGGCCAGGACCCAAAGGGGAGTCAAAGGGCCAAGGGCCCACCACGAGGAATGCCCAGAGCAAGAGACTGAAGATTCTGACTGGCGTGAAGGTGGGGCCAGGGCCTAAGGGGGAGCCAAAGGTCCCAGAAAGGGGACCACAGCTGGAGGGGGTAAGGGATGGAATCTTCAAGGCATGTTTCATGTTCCAATCCTAGATATCAGGGGCCTAAATGGGCATCCTCCCACCTGGGTAACATCTGAATCAGTTTTCTATCAAGGCATGGGAGGAGAAAGAGGGACGGGTGGTTGGCCCAGAAAAGGTGGGCGGGCAGAGATCTAACCAGCACTGGGAAGGCCGCCTGCTACAGGTTACCATCCCTGCTGGTTTCATCCTGCTCTGCCTTAACACACACACACAAAGTCACACGTCACGAGTTTTGCTTTGAACAGTTTGAGGTGCAGTGTCACAGAAACCCCTGCACCTATCTCCTTGAAACTTGGCAGGTTTCATGCCCTCAGAAGGGACTACCATCCCTGCTGTTTTCATACAAATCTGCCAAAATGACAAAGTTATAGGTATTCAGTGATTCCCCATTATAGTCTATGGCTGAATCACCAAATCTCTCCAAATCAGCGCCGAATCTTTCGAAGCTGATTCAGCCAAATCAATTCATGACTGTGACCCAAATCTCCAAATCAAATCACTGTCCTCCGAATTGGCCGAATCCAAATCAAATACTTCCCTATTCACACAGGCCTACTGCTAAGCATGGAAAATTCATGGAGCAAGCAAGAGGGAACTAGACTCTGCATCCTAGTGAGAAAACCTGGGTTGGAGATAGTTCTGGTCCGAAGTCCTAGTGCTGTTTATGCAATAACCATTTACTGCCCCCTCGCTCCCACTAGAAAGCCTTCCTCACTGGGTTAAGAGGTCAGGCCTGCTCTTGCTCACTCTCCTTGTGGCTCCATGAGCCTCACTTCATGGATGCACAATGGATCGGTTTCCACAGGAGGGTGCCCTCAGCCTAGCCCAAGCCTATAGCTTGGTGGTCATGGCACTTTTCTGGCAGGCAGCACAGACACAAGACACAGAAGAGGCTCTTTTTTGAAACCTCCTCATCCTAACCCTCATGCAGTAAGGGCTCAGATTTTCACCTGATCATCCATTTTTGAAGCAGTCTGCAGCTGTGCATTTGGCATGGATATAGGTCACTTTCTGTGGCCAGATCAAGCAAATCTGTCACTTCTGTCTGCATGCAAAACTCTCCAGGAAGAACAAGCTATCGTGTAATTTATAATAAAAAAATACATAGGCACCAAAGCACTACAATTAGTATTCTCTGTAAGAGTATAGGTAGCTGAAACAATTGCAGGCAAACCAATATTCCCCCCTCCATATTTTTAAGCACAGTAGACTCTTTGTTTTTTTAATGGTTTAGTTTTCATATAGTAGAAAAAATATATACTTGTTCCTTGAATGGTAAATTTTCAGGTCTCTCTGGACCTGAACCTGTAGTTGGACCCAAGTGGTTACAGCCTTAAAAGTTCTGCCCACATATGGTTGGAGAAGTGAGGAGTAAAACTGTACTTGCAGGTTTTTACCCAGTTCTCATTTCCCTTCCTAGCAAAAAAATTGCCAGATAGCATTTCCAGGTATGTTTACACCAAAACACAGGCCTGCCTAAAGTCTGCTCTCTAGCCCTAAGCCACTGAACATTAACATTAAAACACTAAGCTTATCCTTTGGCCATCAGATTTGAGGCCAAGCTTCTCCACCCTCCTCCCCCACCAATTTCTGCCTGCAATATATACTGAATGCTCCCTTTAGCTAAGCAAGATGAAAAGCAAAGGAACTGCAATAGTGGCTGTTCTGCATCCCACGTCCTGCCTCTACTGTCTGTAATCAAAATGAAGTATAGGAAGAGAGTAAAGTAGTGGGAGTGATTTCTAGAAGGGCTCCATTTGAGTTTTGTGTTCCTCTCCAGCGCAGCCCTTTTAGGAATTTATCAAAAGGGCAGCCTGCTACTTGTCTCTCTTGTACTCTGCATTTGCAAAGCAGCAAGGTAATGCAGTTAGGTTGGGGCAGCTTGCATAGCTCACAGTAGCTACGGTGAGCCTGAGACCAGCCCCAGATACAAGTATAAACATACTTTTCCCCACTCCTGTTGAGCTGCATTTTTATGAACAGATTAACTGATTTTAATAGGAAAGCTCCACAAGTAGGATAAAACCATCACTATCCAGCCCTCTACACTATTTTTAAAAAGTACAACCAAGTCTGTATCAACTATTGCTTTCAGAAATCTAGAAATACATTTTAAGCATTATAAACTACAAGGAGTTCTAAACTTACCTTAAATGATTTTTGATCATACAATCAGTACATTGTACATGTATATAACTAAAATCTTAATGGCAACAGCCTGTGGTATTATAACAGCTCACACACAAGGATATCAAAGTCCTCTGCAACCACTGGTGAAATAAGCCTCCCCATTTAGATGAAACAGAAAAATAAATATTACTATTCCCATGTCACAAACAAGGGAACGGAGAAGGAATTTCAAGACCAACTTTCTGGATGCTGTATGTCAGACATCTTGAGACTATTTGTCCCTGAGCATTCATAATGCCAGTTAAAGTCAAAGGAGCTGCAGGTGCTCAGAGCTGCTGAAAATGAAATTGTGGGCTTGTCAAAATGGACAGCCAAAATTAGAAGCCATTTTTTAAAATAGAAGCCCATTGAGGATTATAGCCTAGATTGCCTGACTTCTGGACCTAGCATGGACACAAACCGTTGACTACAGGACTTTTTCCCTTTGCTTCCTCTACTCCTTTGCAGTGAAGTGGAGCCACAGGGAAGGGGGTTTTAGCCTTTAGTGGTCCTTTATACTATGTTAAAAATATGGTTTCTTTAACATTTCCTTTTTCAAAAGTGGTAATATAAACTAACTGAGTATGCTCTTAGGAGAGCTATTGGCAGAGATACGTGGCAGTTCACTGCCAAACCTCATCTTTGGCATGTAGAAATAAACAGACTGTGGTTCTGCATAAAGACAAAACTTTTGGAAAGGATTTAGAATATTTCTCATAACAAAACAGGGGGGTAGGTTTTTTCTGAAATTCAAAATATACCACAGAATACCAATCCAATCAGAAAATGTTTTGAACTCTTTAATTATGAGCTGAGTCCCTTAATTTAAAAAATAAAAACAATTAAATGCTGAAGGCTGGACATGTCCTGATTCTAAGTTACCCTGTACATTAAGATAATAATCAATATCATTTTCATACCACTTTGACTGTTCAAAGCACTATACAGATACTTATACTTAAGACTCACACCACCACGGTGAAATAGGTACATCAATATTATTGACACCCTTACATACAGTAAAATTAAGGATGAAAGATAAAATGACATGAGGAATCCATGGCAAAGCCAGCATGAGTACATTGATGCTACTGACAGCCAGCCTGTGCCCCTTGATCCCTTCCACAAACAGAAAAAATTACAAGCATCTAGGAATGAGCAGTCAATCCTAGTCTTTAGTATGAAAATAAGCTCATTAGTGTTTAAATATAAGGACTGAAACAGAGAAGCAGCTCCAAATAATTGGGATTATTTTGAAGATTATGAAGGAAATTCAACCATGTTATGAGGCACGTGCATTAAAATGCACTGATGCCATCACCTCTCACCTTCTAGGAGTTCAAAAAGAGGGGCAGCAGCTACAAACTAACACCAGCAAGCCAGGCTTATTGTATTTAGTGACATCATAACATTGCCTGATGCAGTCTTTTAAAACAATTGTAGATGCATGGATATAAATGAGAAAGCATTTAACTTCTGTCCCTTCTAATCTTACTTCTCAACGTGTTTGTATGTGACACCAGAAACATCCAAACCATGAATCCACTTGTCAGAACCTGGAAAGTGATGCGCCCTTTCCCATGAGCCTGATTAAGAGAATTGATTATCAGAATAATTTAGACACTTTGTGTTCTTTCTCTTGTTATTATTTCTATAATTGCAAGGTCCTGCTTAGTCTTGCCTTATTCCACCTTTCTGATCTCTTTTGTATGTTTATGTCCTCATGTGTTTCTATTTCTCCCTTACATCCTTTTCAAATTTGCTGTTTCCCATGGTTTTATATTTCTGCTCTTTTTGCTCTGGCCCATAATTTGGACAGCTCCCCAAACATCCAAAAGGCCTCCACTGTGCAAGTAGCAACAAGTTTCAGTTAACAACCAAGGCATAACAACCAGGGACTATACCGTGGGCAGAAATGGCAGCAGGGGTGGCAGCAGGGGCCAGGCGGGTTGTGAGGGCTCAGTCAGCAGTGGCAGCAGCTATCATTCCTGTACTCCCTTTAAGTGAACACCTGGGGCTAGTGCTCCAGTTGTCCACTGTTCATTACTCTATTAGTTAGCAACCTATTAAAACACCTGAGGCAGCTCACACTTCCCAGAGCTGTTGTTTCAAGCTCACTGGGCATGTCTACATGCGCAATTAATGCAGAGCAATAAACTCTGATGCAAATCGCACCAGAGTTTACTGCTCTCAGAAGTGCCATTTGAACACATGACCAGGACCACAGCACGTTGAGCCAGGTCAAAATAACCCCATCCGGTAGTAGGTGCAGGAAGTCAGCTTGCCAGCCCAGAGCTGCTCCGACCTAGCTCAATATGCTGCGGAGGGGTTGGATGGTTGGCTGGGGCATGAGGGTGCTCCAGTGCAGGGCTAACCAGCAGGCAGCCCTTGCACTGAAGCACCCTCATGCCCCAGCGAGTCGGATCAGCGTCTACATGTTCACTGCTGCACAAGAAAAAACTCTGCAGCAGGATAGTAATTGTATTTACAAATACTAACCTGCTGCAGAGTTTATTAGTTTCCTGCAGCCTAATAGGGCCGCACACGTAGATGCTAAGATGTTTACTACAGAGCTAATTAGGCAACTCCGCAGTAAATGTCTTGAGTAGATGTGCCCTTTGCTGACTAAATAAGATACCATTGGTTACACTCAGGTCCCACTTTCAAGCATTTCTTCATAACCATGAATACCATAAACTTTTTTTTCTTAAATGAAAGCCAACACTTTTATATAATCATGCGACTATCAGCACTGGAGTTTCAGGAGCCCCTACCATAATCCTGCCATGGACATTGTCAACGTAATCGTTCTGAGAAAAAGGACATACCTGTGCTCACTTGAATGTCCATCCAGCAAAGCTAAATAGTTGACATTTTTTCAAGAACATCACTGCAATTTGCAGTGGTTAGACCCAAAGTATACAGAATTTCACTAAAGAATGTACCAGTATCTGGTTATATAAAGGACTTTGGTTAAAGTACACATAAACTCCAAATACCATTTGGGCTTGGCATTTAGATTTTTTGTTTTGGGGTTTAAGTGCCAATTGCATCCTGAGAAAAGTGTCAGGGGAGAGGGAAGCAGTGGAGTGGAGGAAAGAATGGTACAGATCCACTGACAAAGCTCAGGGCCATTTATTGTTATGATATCAAAATAAACAGCAGTTTTGTATAAGATTAAATGCTGAGTCCTAATTATAATTAAGTTGTTTTGTCATGTTTCACCTACATGGGTTTTAAGTTTAAAATATATTGTATTATTTTCCAGTGCTAATTCTTCTCATCTTCTATGTCTAAACTTGAAAGTAACCACAAAACTAACATTTCTAGTCAAACTTTTCACAGTTTCCCCACCAAGGGTAAGTATTTTATCTGCAAAATAATGGGAAGTATTAATTCCAAACTGATTGTTTTATTATTACAGTTTTGCTTAGGACTATAAACATATATGGTGATACTGTAAAAAAAACATGGATTGGCATTCTGTAGGACCAAATTTCAGGCACAATTAGGTAGAGAGGTTTTGGTAAGAAAAGAGCTTTGTCAAAGGTAGTCTCAGAAAGGCATGTGACATGTACATGTGATGGAACTGTCACGATAAAACTAAGCTTCCTAGAACAATTTGCCATGATCAAACTAAAATACACTGGAGGTGGTCTAAGTTGCCACGCTCAAACAAAATTTGACATGAAAAAAGTGCGCGTGTACACAATGACGCCATTATGCTAGTCAAATGGTGATTTTTTATCACTCTTCATCATGTGTACATAGTTAATCACAACATGTACAGGTTTCCTTCACATTACACAGGTTCTGTATGTGCGAATTCACTCTTATGCGATAACCCTTTTTATACCAACAATTAATTATATGCAAAGTAAATTTACTCTTCTGTGATTGGTGCAGTGGAATTCCACAGTCAGCTGCTTTGTGTGGTGCATTGTGGGAGTGACAGTAGAGTCGAGGTTGAGTGGGAGGGTCAGTACAGTTGAGGTCTTGAAACGTATCCCTATTTGTTACATTGTAAAGTGGGTTCCCTTTATGTGAATTCGAGTTATGTGCCATTTTCCAAGAATACATGTACAGCATAAAGTGAGGAAGACCTGTACAAGAGCTCTAAGTGAGCTTTTTTGGGCTTTTTTTAGCTATCTGATGGCTAGGCAGTTTAGGCAATAGTGTAATTGTCATTGGCAGTCCCTCGATATGAGGATGACAGTTTTCCAGTAACTAGGGAAGTCACTGGTGACTCTACAGATGACTGAAGAGGCCAATATGGGATCAGCATGTTCAACTGCAGACACAACAAAAAAGTTCCAGGAGAAAGGAGTGAATCCTGGTGATGTCAGGTCACAGCTCCTTTCCTTTGTCTCCCTTTCATCTATCCACCTCCAAAGTAAGGCAAGTTTGCTCAAAATAATCAATACCTGATCACACATCATGGCACCACTGGAGATGATTCAGTGCTCGAGTCCCTCAGGCATTGATGTTAATATAACATTTGTTCAGATTGACCTTCAAGGTGTCCTCAGATCTCTTCTTTTCTGCACCTCTACAGTGGTGACCACTGGCGAGTTGGGAGTTTGTCAGGCATCTTTATGATATGTTTGGTTGAATGAAGCTAGTACCACCAGGAGTGGATCCTGGTGATGTCAGGTCACAGCTCCTTTCCTTTGTCTCCCTTTCATCTATCCACCTCCAAAGTGAGGCAAGTTCACTCAAAATAATCAATACCTGGTCACACATCATGGCACCAGCCCCAGGCACCAACCCTGGGGACTGGAGCACAAAAATAGCAGTGCAGCCACTGATCCTGCACCATGCGTCACTGCCACCCAAGGCACTCGAGTGTCTAGTTATGCCTCTACTGGTAGGTGTAACATGTGGCAGGCAGAGAGCCAGAAGTATAAGAAGGCTGTAGAGGATGTAGCCAGGAAATGGAAAATCACTGTCAGGACTAGGGCAAGGATAGACTAGTCCACTGGTCAGAGCAAGAATCTAGCCAGAAGTCAAGAGTTAATGTTAAAACCAAGGGCAGCAAGTAGGAGCCTGTTGCTCAAACATCTGAGTCATTTCCCAGTTCCCACGTGCTGTAGACTAAAGCAATGGTACAGTAGCCCATCAGGCTACAAACACACGAGGATGAGTCTTTCTATATGCACACAAAGGCAAATTGTCTCTGAAAGATTATTTTTTTTAGAATAAAACGCCAAAGATAGGAAGAGCAATATGGCTGTAAAGAGCCTTACCAGGAGGTTGAAAAAACTGATTTTGAATGGAGGAGAGGAAACCATCCAATTGTTGGAGAGGAATGGCACTAAGACCCTAATTTAAAGCCTAACATAAACTAAGATCAGTCCCTAAACTCAGAAAAATACAAGCAAAAACTATGGGGTGAAATCATGACTGCACTGAAATCAACATGAGAGCTTCAGTCATAGTTGCTTATTACATTCTAATGAAAATGCAAACAAACAACATACAAGACAAGTTCCTTTTACATGTGCTTGCTAGGACAAGTTTTGTTGCATTTTGTGACAATGAGCCGAACAAAACACTGTCATCATAAATATTAATCCTGACTTTAAAAGATTATGACAGTCAGAAATACATAGCTACATATGTCCAGTAGGGAGGAAATCTATTGCAAGCAGTGCAAATCGTGCCTCTCCCCTTTTTCCTCCTTCCCCCAAGCATAATGGAGTTAATTTTCCATTTACCCAAGGGATTCTTTTCTTTTGCATCAATGTTTAATTTAACTCGCAATAAAATGTAAGTTTTTCAATCCCTAAGCACAAAACTGGGCTTTTTTTCCTTTCACTGACGAATGCAAATACACAATTTTTACAGGAGGAAAAAGGTTTATTCTCTTTTATGTAAACTTATTTTCTTAGTAGGGGATTGAAAACACATTTGAAATATCTTTGTCTCCTTTTTAAAAAAAATCAGCAGATGTTTTTTGGATGAGCTACATTGTTTGTTGTTTTTCTAAGATGTCCAAAATATGAAACTCATTTAACCCCTGGAGAAGTGGCATAGAATTGTCATGATGTGCATCATGCATCAAATAAATGGTCACTCCTGCTGCTCTTTAGACATCTGGGACCTAATTTGCAAGTATTTGCATTTACAGAGCACAGCTATACAATAGAAATGTGGGCTTTAATGGGAACACATCCTCTAAGTTGATGCAAAATTAATTTTCAAAGGGTGACATGCACCATAAATCCTATTGCATGATTACTATAAACATGCAAAACAAAAGGATGAGGGAAAGCATTGTCTGCTAATAGATGTGCAGTTATGAATTTCAATTGTTACAACATGTGATTAATTTACATGTTCAAATTAAGTATTCATTTTTCCATGTTTAATTATGAGATATTTGAAAAGGTGGGTGGGTGGGTGTGTTAGATCATAAGCAGCGTTTAGGAAAAAGGTTGGCACTGGGAACTTGCTTGTTCTTGTTTAAAATGTTCTCATTACATCATGGAACGAAAAAGTTAGAGGAAGGAAAGCCTCTGTTCCCAGCTAACCATGGACACAAGTTGACAATTCTCAGCTTATTTCTTCTTAATATTTCCCATGAACACATGCATCAAAGGTATCAGTTTTACATGCAAACTCTATAGAAAATTTACAAGGATCACAGAGTGGATTTGGGGAGTTCAGCGATTTATTGATAGTAGGTATCAAGATTTACCACATTTTTAGGTTTCCTGCCTTCAGATTCTTTTTCCAGCAATTTCTAAAAGGTCTACTGTTAGCTCTGTTTCTACTTCAGAATGCCTAAATCAGTTTTGTTGATGGACAGCTCAAGAGGACTAATCAGTATGATCCAATTTTCCTAGTGAAACAGCCTCAGCTGCAAAAAAGGAATTAAGACTAATCAAATTACTGAATTATTCAATCCAATCATTCCATTTTACTCCCAAAATGAAAACAAATTGAAAACAAATCTGGTTCAGATCAAACTGAATCTAACATTTTTTCATTCCCTCATTGAACTAACCCCATAAAAATCATTTACTTTACTATGAAATGTAACATTTTAACTAATATAAAATGCACTGGGTGATTGTAAAATAAGAACAGAATAGTAGTGTTGAAAGGACCTCAGGAAGTCAATTAGTCCAACGCCCTGCTTAAGGCAGGATTATTACTGACTAAACCTTTCCAGACAAGTGTCTATCTAATCTGCTCTTAAAAATTTGCAGGGATGAAGATTCCACAGCCTCTCTGTATAGCCTGTTCCAATGTTTGACCACTCTCAGAGGGTAGAAACAGAGGTCACTTTATGTCACATATGTGCCACCAGAACAACTTTTATAGCAGCATAGATGCTGAGCCAATAGACATCACCACCCTTTGTTGCACCACATCAGTGGTGCACCACAAGGTATTAATAAATTGCACTGCTTTAGTAAGGCTGACATCTATTAGGTCTGGCGAGAGAGTGTGGACAGCTCTGGGTCCCTCAAGCCCCCAGAGCACCCGCCTGGCTTTCCCTGCTTGCAAAGATGCCACCCAGGAGTGCATGTTCACAAGTGGGAAAGCCTGTGCTGGTCCCAGCATGGAGGTATGGGATCCAGGGAATCCTGCGCCCCCCAATGTCTACACACTGGGACCAACATGACCCCAGGTCTCCATGCTGGGCCTCATGCGGAGGCATGGGTCAGTGTGGATCCTACCACAGTGCCGTGCAGAGCAGCATGACAGCCAAGGAATCTCTGGTACCCATGCCTCCACATTGGGACTCAAACCAATCTGTGTTGCACATGGAGGCACAGGCCAGCGTCAGTCCCCACATGGAGGCACAGGGAGTCACAGAATCATACAGTCATGGAGAAGTAGGACTGGAAGGGTACCTCCATAGATCATCTAGTCTAACCCTCTGCCTGAGGCAGGATCACCCCTATCCAAACCATCCTATACAATCCATAATCTACATAAGACTACCATCAACTCTGACACAACACAGACCTAACACCCTAACCTGTCACAGATAAAGCAGGGGAACCATGGCAGCCAAACTGCTGCTTCTATGAAATGTTGTCAATATAAGCTCAAGAGGTCCTGGACAGAAGGCCACACCCCCTGCTACAGAGGAAGGCAAAAACCCACACAGTCTGTACCAATTTGACTATGGAGTAAAATTCCTTCCTGACCCCAAATATGGTGGTCAGTCTGACCCTGAGTGGACAGACAAAAACCTCTAGCCAGGAACCTCTGGCTTTGCTCCCAGAAGGAGCATTGACACACCCCAGTCAAAGTCCCCAGCCTTGGCTACAGACAACACCCAATGTCTCCGAGGGAGGCTTAAAACCACCCTGACACATGTAGCAGATAGGGGTGGCAAGAGCAACCAGCAAAGCCCAGAAGCATGGGAAATACCCATGGTAGAACATAGGCAGAACTATGCCTAGATCATCCCTGACCAGTAACTGTCCACCCTCTTCTTGAACACCTCCAGTGATGGAGAGTCCACAACTTCCCTAGGCAGTCTATTGCACTGCCTCACTATTCTAACAGTGAAGATGTTTTTCCAGTCTAAACTTAACTTTGCTGCAACTTCAAGACATTGGTCTACATCCTCCCCTCTGCAGCAAGAGAGAAAACTTACTTTCCCTTGACTTTATGGCAGCCCTTCAAGTTTTTGAAGACTGCTATCATGTCCCCTCTTAAGCACCTTTTCCACAAGCTCCTTCAGCCTCTCTTCATGTGGCTTGCTTTCCAAGCCCTCTTTCATCTTTGTTGCCCACCTCTGGACCCTCTCTAACTTCTCCACATTCTTTTTAAAAATGTGAAGCCCAGAACTGCACACACTACTCTGGATGAGACCGAACAGGTACTAAGTAGAGAGCTACTATCACCTCTTACCTCCTATGCCTTGCAACTAATGCATCTACTGATGCATCCCAGAACTGCATTCACTTTTTGTGCAGCTGCATCACACTGCAGACTCATATTGAGTCTGTGATCTACCAAGACTCCCAAGTCCTTTTCCATAGTGCTGACATCCAGCCAGGTATTACCCATTTTATATTTGTGTTTTTCACTCCTCTTCCTGAGGTGTAGCACTTTCTATTTGTCTGCACTGAACTTCACCCTGTTAGCTCTAGCCTAACTTTCCAATCTGTCAAGATCCTGAATTGCATTCATATCCTCCACGCTCACAATCCTTTCCAGTTACGTGTCATCTGAAAACTTGCTCAAGAAGCTTTCTGTGCCAGCATCCAAATCATTAATAAACATGTTAAACAGCACCAGGCCCAGGACAGAGACATCTGTGGGACTCTGCTTGAAACCTCCTGCCATTCTGACATGGACTCGTTAATAATTACCCTTTGCTTTTGCTTGTTGCTATTGAACCAATGATCTGTCCAACATATAGTAGTATTTTTCCAGCCCACATTTCTCCAATTTGTTTATGAGAAGGTCATGTGTAGGGTGACATATGGGACAATGTGAAATCAGGAACACTCTGACCTCTCCCCCCTCCCACCCCCACTGCTGCAGGCTGCAGGGAGTCAATGGCCCATTAATGACCCATTATTCTTTACACAGGTAATAATAATCACCTGTGAAGTAACAATTACTGTTAATGAGCAATTTTGCTGTCTGCTAGAGCTGCCTATTTCACAGCTCCTGCCACTGTGCCTCCACACCCCATGCCCAGGATACTCCTTTTAATTTTCACCAGCTGGTCAGGACCAGCTTCTGAAATCCAGGACTGTAACCCTAGTGATGTGAGACCTTGTCAAAAGTCTTCTTGAAGTTCAGATACACTATATCCACAGCATTCCCTTCATCCAACCAAGTAGTTCCTTTGTCAAAGGAGATCAAACCTGTTTGACACAATTTGTTCTTAGTAAATCCATGCTGGCTGTTTATGATCAGCCTTTCCTCCTCCAGTTGCTTGCAAGTGGTTTTCCTTGGGATATGCTCCAGTAGCTTCCCAGGTACTGAGATGAGGTTAACTGGTCTTTAGTTCCCCAAGTCATCTTTTCTGTCTTTTTAAAGAGGAGCACTACGTTGGCCCTTTTCCAGTCCTATGGTACCTGGCCCATCTCCCACAACTTCATGAAGATCATTGCCAAGGGCTCCAAGATCTCCTTTGCCAGTTCCTTTAGGACCCTGGGATGATGTTTATCTGGTCCTGCTGACTTGAATTCATTCACACCTAACAAAAGCTTTCTCATAGTCTCTTTTGTTATCTCATCCCTCAGCATGCCCCCTTCCTTATCCAGATAATCTGCGTTAAGTGTCTGGCTGCAGCATAATTTTTTCTGAAGACTGAGGCAATGTACCCGTTGAGTAGATCCACCTTCTTTGCATCTTCTGTTAGGAGTTCCTCCTGGCTTGTTAACAGAAGAACCATGGCTTCCTTGGGCCTTCTTTTCTGGCCAATATACTTATAAAGTCTCTTCTTGTTGTCTTTACCCTTCTTTGCCAGGTTCAGCTCATTCTTTATCTTTGCCTTCCTGATTTTCTTTCTGCAGGATCTTGCTATTTCCTGGTATGCTTCCTTGGTGACCTGCCCATTCTACCATTGCCTGTATGCTTTCCCTTTTGTATTTGATGCACCCGAGAAACTCCTTGTGCAGCCACATTGGTCTCTTGCCGTTCTTTTTGTGCTTCCATCATGCTGGGACAGTTTCCTGTTGCACTGACAATACTGTACCTCCGGGACACCTTTTTTCCTTCGGTCTATCCTCCTGTGACACCATGCCTATTAACTCCTCGAATCAGATGAAACCTAGCTTTTTGAAATCTAGTGCTCTAACTTTGCTGACTTCATGCTTTCATAGATTTCATAGACATTAGGGCTGGAAGGGACCTCGCAAGATCATTGGGTCCAGCCCCTTCCCAAAGGGCAGGAAGTCAGCTAGGGTCAAAGGATCCCAACAAGATGAGCATCCACATGTTTCTTAAAAGAGTCCAGGTGAGCAGAGAGCAGGTACTTGCATCACCTCTGGGGGGAGTCTATTCCAGGCACTGGGGCCTCAGACAGTAAAGAATTGTGTCCTTATGCCCAGCCTAAAACAGTCTTGGAGGAGTTTGTGACCATTGGACCTAGTCATCCATTAGAGTGAACAGGTGCTCCCCCAGATCCTGGTGCGCACCCCTTATGTACTTATAGGCAGCCACCAAGTCACCCCTGAGCCTTCACTTCTCCAGGCTGAAGAGTCCCATGGCTCTCAGCCTCTCCTCATAAGGCCTGCTCTCTTGCCCTCTGATCATGCATGTGGCTCTCCTCTGGACTCTCTCAAGTTTCTCCATGTCCTTTTCTGTTTTACTGTCTTCTTCCTCCTGAATGATGGAACAGGTGCATGTGTTTCTGACATACAAGGCAACACTACCACCTTTTCTCTCAATCCTGTCTTTCTGAAACAGAGTGTAACCCTCCATTTTGACATTCCAGCCCTAAGAGCTATCCCACCAGGTCTCTGTGATGCCAATCAGATCATTAAGCTTTTTACAGGCTGCAGCTTCCTGCTCATCGTTTATTCCACATACTTCTCACATTTGCATTGAATGTATTTTGCATTTTAACCTACTAGCTGGGCCAGTCAATGATTCCATGGCTCCCACGCCTGGGCATCACCCTGCATTGATTCCTGCCATCCTCTTGCGCAGGACCCAATGTAGGGCAGCAAGGGACCCAGGAACCCCCAGGAAAGTGGAACACATTGTCCCTTTTCCAACATCAGGACAAAGGGTGATGTGTGTTTTGCCATAGCTGATCCACTTTATTTTGGTGATATCTGTTTCCACCCACAGTGAGAAAGTTCTTCCAAATCTCCAAGCAAAATTTCATCTGCTACAATTTGAGGCTATTGCTCTTAGTCCTGTTCCCTGCAGCCACACAGAATAATCTATAATGCATCTCCATCTTCTTTATAACCACCTTTCAGGTATTTGAAGACTTGTTATCGAATCCTCCTCAGCCTTCTCTTCTTCAGACTGAGTAACCCTAGTTTTTTCAGCTTTTCCTCATAAGTCCCAGGCCTCTGATCATTTATAGTGCTTTCTGCTGGACTCTTTCCAATCTCTACATATCTTTCTTGAAGTGTGGGGCCCAAGATTCAGCACAAAACTTCAGGTGAGGCCTCATCAGTGCTGAATAGAGTAGGATAATCACTTCCCTTGATTTGCAAGTGACACTCCTATTAATAAAGCCTAATATGCGACTGGCCTATTGAGCACACTGTTGGCTCATATTCAGCTTATAGTCCACTGTGATCCCCAGGACATTTTCTGTAGTGCTGCAGCCTAGCAACTAATTCCCCAATCTACATTTGTGCATGCAATTGTTCTGTCTCCAAAGCAGGAATTTGTATGTCCTTATTGAATTTAATTTGACTGGATGTGTCCATTTCTCCAGTTTATCAAGATCATTCTGGATTCTACCCTGTAGAGCAGAGCTTTCCAAACTGTGTGCCGCGACACATTAGTGTGTCGGCGGCAGTGTGTAGGTGTGTTGCGCGAAATGCAGAAAATTTTGCGGAAGAGCACCGCAGAGCTCCTTTACTCGCGTCTGCTTCCCTTGGCCCCTCCCCCGGAACTGAATTACTGTGTCGCGAAATGATGCATGTCTAAAAAGTGTGTCACCAACATGAAAAGTTTGGAAAGCTCTGCTGTAGAGTGTCTGAAACTCCACCCAGCTTGGACTCATCTGGAGATTTGCTAAGCATGCACTCAGTCCAATCCTCCAAATCATTAATGAAGATACCAAACAATGCCAGACCCAGAACAGACCCCTAGGGAGCACCCCAATACCTTTTTGCAACTAGACAACTAGACTTGAGGACTACTCATTGAACCCAGTGATCCACCTTATCCATCTTGAGTAGTGGTAAAGGACTGAAGTCACAAAATTGCCGAACAAAAAGTTGCTCCCTATTATCTGATAGCTCTATGAGTCACCCCCAATCTGAGTTAGAAATTTACAGATGTGGAGATGGTAATATCAGCATGCTTGAAGCCTTGTTTACCCAAGGAATTGCAACAATATCCACCAGCACAGTTTAAAGCAGTCTGTGCAAAGGCCTGTATAGAAATTATCTGAGTAACAGAAAGCCCCAACTTCTTCCATTGAGCTTCACGCAGAATCGATAGGGACTAGCTGAGCATATGCTGCACATCATCTACATGAAGGACAGACATTGCTTAGTTGGAATTCAGTTTCATCATGGAAAGAGACAGTAATACATTCAAAAAGGATAGTATTATCCCCATAATGCAATACATTACTGTTGTAGGAAGCTTCAATGAGCCTTTAAATATTAACTGAGGGAAACATTTGTTTGTATACGTTCACCACTTTTTCATTCATCTCACTTGTGACATTCTTGTTCAGTTATGGAATCATCAGAAATGTGTAATATTGTGGATGTTTTCTAACATATTTTTGTATTAGTTTTCTGATGTGTCACATGTTGTGCAGCAGTATTAACATATTTTGGGTTTGGAAACTCGCAGCTTCTTGCATTCTGGAGTATTATTTTTCCTGTCATTTAAATTTGAGCATTACTGATTTATTTTTAACCCCAGAGTTTAAAAAATGAGGGGAAAAACTGAGAAATAAATAGCTACAGTGTCTTACCTTCATTTTTCATGTTCCTCCTGCCAATAGCAGGATTAGGGAGATAAAGCAGGTTTTCTTCTATGAACCTGCAAACAGTCCAGTCACAAGCTCACAAACACTCCCTTCCAAGAAAGTTACACGTTGCTGACACATATGTGGTTTATGGATTATGGGAATCACAAAAAAAAAAACATATGGCAAAGAATTTTAAATGGCTTCACGTATGGTTTAGGAGAATCTTCCAAGAGACCTCTCCACCCTTGGAGTGCTGAAAAGCTTCCAAGAGAACCCTTCGTGGATGCTGTTGGTCTGGTTTAGCTGAAGCAAAGTTGTGATCTTTAGGCAGTTGCTCTACTACAGCAAAGTACAATTTCTCAGAAACCTCACTTTCTAAACACAGAGCATCACCTTTATAGACTTAGATATAGAAATTAAGTTTGTGTTCACAGTTCACATATGTAAATACATGATCAAACAGACACAATCAAACACACCAGAAGTTCTTTCTGAAGCAAGACAGGTATAGATTTATCTTATTTGAAACTACTGATTTCCCTGGCTCTCCTTTCTTTTGCTTTAAAACAACACATCAGCATAAATCATGTGATATGTTAAATGCAACATAAATAAAATCACAGGCAAGACAGTTATTATATGAAGAGTTGTAACACTAATTTGTTGATAAGATGAACCTACAAATATAGTTCTACGGAAGAGGTGGAGGTGGTATATATGAAAGCAGTTGACTGCCTTCAAGAACAATATCTGAAGTTGCATAAAACAAAATTTCCTCATTTCTATGTAAAATTTAAAACATTATATTAGGATTTATGCATAACTGTTGCTGAAGTTCATCTTCTAATAAAAAAAAAACAGGATGAGGTAATTAACTGCCTAATGGTAACTCAAGGGACAGTTCTTCAAAGGCTATTTTGAGAAGTCTGGAAAACTATAAAGCCCCAGATCTTCAGCCCATCTGACTTCAATAGAACCATGCAAATTACATCCCAGAGGATCTTCCCCAGTGCACTGATTGCAAAGTGTGTATAGCTCCCACATTGACCCGTGGAAAAAGTGCTTCAGCATGGATTTAGTACAGGAAAAGTTCTCTTCCTTAAATACATCTTACAGAAACATCTAAAAACTACCCCTAGCTATCTGAGGTCCCATTTGGCTGTAGGACTCAAGCTAGTAAATGGGCACAACCTCTTGCTCTTGGTGCTTGGGTTATTTTTCATTTCCTTTGCTCTTGTAACTCCTGATGCTCAAATGACTTTAATGTTTCTCTGTTTCTGATGCCTGGAAGATTCTCTGGCTTCTACTCCAGACCTCTGATCTTGGCTCACCTTTTTATCCTGGTCTTCAGACTATCTAGGGGGGTGTGAAGCAGGCTCTATTTGATTCGAGATTCAGATTCGGTCTGAATCAGGGACAGTGATTTGATTCATTGATTCAGATCACTGTCCCTGATTCGATTAGGCCAAATCTGAATCTGAAGATTCGATGCTGATTCAGAGAATCAGCGATTTGGACACAGACACAGTTTTAAACGTTTTTTCTACATACCTTGAGGTAGCAGGCACAGCTCAAGGTCACTGCGATGCTGGGGTGCATGAAGCGTCCCACAGGAGTGCAGGGGGCCCCTCCACATGCTCAGCGGTGAACCTGGAAGTGGACCGTAAGTACTTCCAGCAGACCTGAAAGTGGACCAGGGAGTGCTCTCGGGGGGTCCCCTGCACCTCCCCAGCTTGGCAAATAGCTGCAGGGGGACCCAGGAGGCACCAGTCACTGAGCCGGGGGGGGGGGAGGCCCGGGAGGGCCCCCCCCAGCATGCTCACCGGCAGACCTGGAAGTAGACTGGAAGCGCTTCTGGTCCACTTCTGGGTCAGCTGCTGAGCACACTGGAACTCTCCATTCACCCCAGCATCGCAGCACTAACAAGCCCCTGCTACCTAGAGGTATGTAAGAAAAATATTTAAAGCTGTCTCTATGTCCTAATCTTTCCAAACCTTTCCGAATTGATTCGGAGGGCTCTGATTCGATTCAGAGAAATTAAAGGGTCCTCTGATTTGATTCAGATTCAGAGATTCAGCCACCAAATCAGGCCGAATCTCTGCCATATTGAATCAGGGACTGAAGCTTTGTGCAGCCCTACTATCTATACCCCAGTCTGCACGCTTGATGCTGGCCTTAGGCTTCCCTCCTGACTTAAACAATAACCCTAACACAGTGATTTCCAAAGGGTATGGCACAGAATACCTGTGTGCCATGAGAGTGACAGAAGCGTGTCACAAGATCCCCCTGTGTGAGGAGGTATATGCTCTCCTCCCCTGTCTGGCATCCTGTGCCTGCCCCAGCTAATCCAGTAATGCCTATGGCTACTCCTTTGGGGACTTCTGCCACTATTGCTACCTCCCTCCACCCTTCCCTGCCCTCAGGCGCCCCCTGTGCCTGCCCCCCACACCTCTCCCCACACACACACACACAATGCTCCCAGCAGCGTGCTGTGCTGCAAGTGAGCAGGTAGGCAGATGCACAGAAGTGCCACCTGTGCGGGCTGGGAGCGACCCGAGCCCTTTTTCGTGCTGCACGCGGGCTGTGGCCAGCAGCCCGGGCACGCCGGGTCAGAGAGGGAAGGCCGTCGAGCTGGAATTAGGCACAAACGCGTAGCGGTAGTTTTAAAGATTGTTTACTTATACCGAGATGGCAGTGGTGCAGGCTGGAAAACTTGCTTAAGTTGTGGTTACAGACAGACAACACAGACGGTCTCGTGGAGGTTGCTAGGCTCCATGGAACAGAGATCCAGCTGCTCTGGGTGAACGAGCCACCAAAATGAGAATCGTAGATACGTCTTATAAAAGTCGCGCTCGAAGACGGGAAGAGGTGGGCAGTGGATCAGGCCGCCAAGCTCCTCTGGATCTCACACAGGGTTTCTATTACCCTGCCGTGTACCCAGAGTCCCCACGAGATGGATGTGGAGCCCTCTTCGGCTTGGGCGGAAACTGCTCAAGCCTCTTATATGGCTAACAGGCCAATTGTTAGCCGCCACGTATGAATAATTTAACACTAGCCAATCACAGGGAACGAATTTGCATACTGGTGGCGGGAATCTTTTGCACCGTGCATTCCCCTCACAACATGAGCAATGCACTTTGCAAAAGAAGCTGCAGAAAAGGCGGGAAACTCGTCCCTGCACCGGGGTTTTCCTTCGTAACAGGAAACTCTCCCGTGCAATGGAGCTGCAACTCGGCGGGGATAATTCTGGTGCCGAAGCACACACAAAATCATGCCTTTGGGTCATGACACCACCCTTTGCATGCCAGCTCATCCTCTCCACTCCTCTCTCACTCCTGGGGCCAGGACAAGGGGCCACAGGAGTGGTTGCCAGTGTGTGAGAACCTGCAGAAGCAGCTGCAGCAGCAAGGGCTGCCCTTGTCCCCTGAGGTATAGAGCAAGGATTCAGGAGGGGGAAGACAGTGGAAAGAACAGGGAATGGTAGGATGAGGTCCTGTCCCCACCACCCTTAGGCGGCACCAGCTAGATCAGTGATTCTCAGCTTTTTTAGCCTCAAGGCCTTGGGTATAAAATGAAGTGTGCCACTCCTTTTAATCCAGAAAAAAATGTGCCTCAGCTATCAAAAGTTTTTGAAACACTGCCCTAACCAGTGTGTTTACACTTATTGATTAGATTTTATCCTACAACAGAAGAGGGTTCATGAACTGCTGTTGAGAAGGAAAATATTTTCCATTGGTGGCTACACTTTCACAAATCTGCCATTAGAGCCATCCCTAAAGCATGGCGAATTGGGGTGACTGCCCCAGGCCCTGTGCTTTGGGGGGACCCCGCAGAGCTCGGTGGAACAGCCATGGCCCCTTTCACGGGGCCTGCCTGGAGCTGGCAGATCATCCCTGCACCATGGAAGGAGCATGGAGACCCCCCTTTGTGGGGGTACCACAGTCCCACACAGTATTAAGGGGGCCCCACACAGGCTGATTTGCCCCAGGCCCCACACCCCCCTAGGGTCAGCTCTATCTGCTATAATCTATGCCTGGTTAAACCTCCACTCCAAAGTAAACATTAAATGCACCTATAAAAATTAATATGGGGGGGAAAACTTTGTTTGGAAGCAAGTGGAATTACTAAAACACTAGGTTTGACATAAACAGACAAAAGCAAGGAAATAAGAAGCTAAGGTATCTCACAGTATCTATCCTCTGATCTTTTCTCCACAAACATACCCCTTGTCATTAGGGCTAGGGACAGACATTACACATAAACTGGTTTAAGAGATAAGCCTCACATTGGGCCCATAAGCCTCACGTCAGTCTTGGGGAAAATCCTTGAAATAATTATCAAGGATCACATCTGTGAGGGGCCAGCACGGGAGATCATGCCCAGGGGAAATCAACATGGGTTCATCAAAGGCAGGTCCTGCCAGACCAACCGGATGGCCTTTTATGACCAGATAACTAAATCCCTGGATGATGGTGTCACCGTGGACGTAGTCATTCTGGACTTTAAGAAGGCCTTTGACACTGTCTCTCACCCCATTCTCATTAATAAATGGAGCGACTGTGGCATTGATGCCTACACGGTTGGATGGGTCAAAAATTGGCTGATGGGGCGCACCCAGAGGGTGGTGGTGGACGGGTCGTACTCGACCTGGCGGGATGTGAATAGCGGGGTCCCCCAGGGACTTTTCACTATCTTCATCAGCAACTTGGACGAGGGGGTGGAAAACACATTGTCTAAGTTTTCTGATGACACCAAGATGTGGGAAGAGATAGGCACGCTCAAAAGGAGAGAGAGACTGCAATTAGATTTAGACAGACTACAGAAATGGGCGAATGGTAATAGGATGGGGTTCAATGTAGATAAATGCAGGGTGCTGCAGCTGGGGAGAAGGAACCCACAGCATACATACAGGCTGGGGAGCTCCCCCCTTGTAAGCACAGAGGTGGAAAGGGATCTTGGAGTCATTACTGATTCCAAGATGAACATGAGCCGCCAATGCCAGACCACAGCCAGCAAAGCCAACCGCACCTTGTTGTGCATCCAAAGATGCATCTTAAGCCGGTCGAGAGAGGTGATACTCCCCGTCTACGTGACATTGGTCAGGCCACAATTGGAGTACTGCATCCAGTTCTGGGCACCGCACTTTAAGAAGGATGTGGCCTGCCTTGAGAGGGTTCAGAGGACGGCCACCCACTTGGTTGAAGGGCAACAGGGCAGGCCCTATGAGGAGAGGCTGAGGGACCTGAACCTGTTCAGCCTCAGCAAGCGGAGGCTGAGGGGGGATTTGGTGGCTGCCTACAAACTCATTAGGGGAGATCAGCAGCAAATAGGAAGGGCCCTATTCCCCCCAGCAGCACCTGGGGTGACGAGGAACAATGGCCAGAAGCTGCTGGAGAATAGGTTCAGGTTAGAGATTAGGAGGCACTATTTCACTGTTAGGAAGGCTAGGATCTGGAACCAACTTCCTAGGGAAGTGGTTCTCACTCCTACCTTGGGTAAATTCAAAAAGAAGTTGGATGAACACCTGTCTGGGGTAATGTGATCCCAGCATGTGCTCCTGCCAGTGGTGGGGGTTCAGACTAGATGATCTTTTCAGGTCCGTTCTGACCCCAAAATACTATGAGATCAGAAACTGGTTTAAACCTGTAACAGGGCAGACATTCACTCCACATAAACCAGTTTGAAAATGGCTGAAATCAGTCTGAGATAAACCTGGTTGAATATAGTAGCAGAGTTACTTGATTTGGCTCAAACCAGTTTAAGCAAAGTCTGTCCCAGACCCCTTCCTGGCTTAACTTAAACCAGAGTCCTACAGCATCCCAGATTCTTTGTAGCCCTAGGCTGGGCTGTCTGGTTCACAGCAGGGCCAGCCCCGCCCCTCTGCTCCCTAGCTGGTGCTCCGGCATACTCAGTGAGCCATAAATGAGAGGGGAGCTGAGAGCAGGGTACAGAGGGTCCCCCAGCCCAGAGGAGGGGCTGATGTCAGCACAGCAGCCTCTGCCTTGCTGACCCCCTTCCCTACTGCCCTCCTCCCCCCACCACTCCCTGCTCAAGCAGGGATTCCCCCCCTTCCCTCTCTCACAGCATGGACTTAATGCCTGTACACCAATGCTCGTAGCATGGGGAACAAACAGGAGGAACTCGCCCTCAGAATAGCTAGTTCAAATCCAGATGTCGTAGGGTTAACAGAGACGTGGTGGGACTCGTCCCATGACTGGGCAGTTAACATTAGGGGCTATAGGCTGTACAGGCGGGATAGAGAAGGCAGAAAAGGGAGGGGGGGTGGCACTTTATGTCAAGGAGCACTACACATCCTCTGCCAGCAGTATGGGGTCAGGGGAAGGGCGAGCTGAAGTGCTCTGGGTCAAGATCCAGGGGGGGCAAGGCGAGAGGGATTTGACGGTGGGGGTCTATTACAGACCCCCCAATCAGGAGGAGGAGCTGGACAGGGAATTTTCAGGCCAGCTTGCGGAGACACTAAAAGCAAGGGATGTAGTTGTCATGGGCGATTTTAATTACCCGGACATCTGCTGGGAGGAGCAGTCAGCCGGGACGGACCGCTCCAGGAGGTTCTTGGCCGAGTTGCAGGACCTCCACTTGATTCAGGAGGTGCACAGTCCCACCAGAGGAGATGCTCTGCTGGACCTGGTCCTGGCCGCAGGCGACGACCTGGTAAGAGGCCTCCAGGTTCTTGACCACCTGGGCAATAGTGATCATCGCGTGCTGGAATTCACCATCCAGCGTAGAGTGTCAAGGGCCCGCAGCAAGGTGGTGGCCCTAGACTTCAGGAGGGCCAACTTCAGTGAGATGAGGAGATTAGTGGGAGAGGAACTGGGGTCCTTGAGGGCAGAGGAACTCAGCGTCCAAGAGGAGTGGTCGTTCCTTAAGGAAACGATACTCGGGGCCCAAGGGGTGTCCATCCCGACAAGAAGCAAGGCGGGCAGGAGTGTCCAAAAGCCCCCCTGGCTCACCAAGGGTGTCCGGGAATGCCTGCTTGCCAAAAGGGTGGCGTACGCCCGGTGGAAGGGGGGTGTAATCTCCAAAGAGGAGTATACCTCCTCTGCTCGGGCCTGCAGGCGGGCTGTTAGGAAGGCCAAGGCGGAGATAGAGCTCGGATTAGCGTCCAGGATTAAGGATAACAAAAAGTCCTTTTTCAAATATATTGGGAGGATGAAGAAGGCGCCGGGTAATGTGGGGCCCCTGCAGGATATGCGGGGCAATCTGGTGGTTGCGTCAGAGGATAAAGCGGACCTCTTTAACCAATTCTTCACCTCCGTTTTCTTGTGCAGGGACCGGGACTTCCCTGCTGTGATAGAAGCCGGACGCGAGGGGATCGCCTTCAGACCTCAGGTTGGGGAGGACCGGGTTAGAGAGCTTCTGGAGGGGCTGGACGCGTTCAAGTCAGCGGGTCCGGATGCTCTCCACCCCAGGGTGCTGAGGGAGCTGGCTGGGGTTATTGCAGGGCCCCTGGCACGGCTCTACGAGCGATCGTGGTGCTTGGGCCAGGTGCCAGACGATTGGAAGGTAGCTAATGTGGTCCCCATCTTCAAAAAAGGGAAAAGGGAGGACCCGGGCAATTATAGGCCCGTCAGTCTTACCTCAATCCTGGGGAAGCTCTTTGAGAAGATCATCAAGGAGCACATTTGTGATGGGCCGGCATCCGAGATGATGCTCAGGGGCAATCAGCATGGATTTATTAGGGGGAGATCATGTCAGACCAACCTGATTGCCTTTTATGATCAGGTCACAAAGGCCATGGACGCAGGTGTCGCGGTGGATGTAGTCTTTCTGGACTTCAGCAAGGCCTTTGACACCGTCTCTCACCCCATCCTAATTAATAAACTAGGCGACTGTGGCATAGATGCCTACACAGTCAGATGGATTGCAGATTGGCTGAAGGGTCGCACTCAGAGGGTGGTGGTGGATGGATCATACTCGACTTGGGGGGAGGTGGGTAGTGGAGTCCCCCAGGGCTCGGTCCTGGGGCCTGCGCTGTTCAATTTCTTCATCAGCGATCTTGATGTTGGGGTGGAAAGCAACCTGTTTAAATTCGCTGATGACACCAAAATTTGGGGGGAGGTGAGCACGCTAGCAGGGAGAGAGAGATTGCAGAAGGATCTGGATAGGTTACAGGGGTGGGCAAACAGGAACAGGATGTGTTTCAATACGGACAAGTGCAGGGTGCTGCACTTGGGTAGTAGGAACCAGCAGCACACTTATACGATGGGGAGCTCCCTACTTGAGAGCACGGAGGCGGAAAGGGATCTTGGTGTCATTATTGACTCCAAGATGAACATGGGCCGACAATGCGAGGTCATGGTTGGCAGGGCTAACCGGACCTTGTCGTGCATCCACAGGTGCATCTCGAGTAGAGCCAGGGAGGTGATCCTCCCCCTCTATGCGACGCTGGTCAGGCCGCAGCTGGAGTATTGTGTCCAGTTCTGTGCGCCCCATTTCAGGAGGGATGTGGACAACATGGAGAGGGTCCAGAGGAGGGCCACCCGCATGATCCGGGGACAACAGGGCAGACCCTACAGTGAGAGACTGCGGGACTTGAACCTATTCAGCCTCCACAAGAGAAGGCTGAGGGGGGACCTGGTGACCGTCTATAAACTCACTAGGGGGAACCAGAAGGGTTTGGGGGAGACGCTGTTTCCCCTAGCCCCCGCTGGCATAACAAGGAGTAATGGGCACAAGTTGATGGAGAGGAGGTACAGATTGGACATCCGAAAAAACTACTTCACAGTTAGGGCGGCTAGGAGCTGGAACCAACTTCCAAGGGAGGTGGTGCTGGCCCCTACCCTGGGGGTCTTTAAGAAGAGGCTGGATGCCTACCTGGCTGGACTCATTTGAGTCCCGTTTTTGTTTTTAGGGTGTTTTTTTTTTGGGTTGTTCTCCCGCCCTGGCGGGGGGTCGGGCTAGAAGATCTATTAGGTCCCTTCCGACCCTGTAACTATGAAACTATGAAACTATGACTGTAGCCAGCAGGTGGTATTGCTAGCTAATACTGAGAGGTGTCTGTGTAAGGCAGACAGGACAGTGTCCACTTAGAGCTTTTTGGAGCTAATCAACAGGTCATCTGCTAATATCCCTCTGTTCCTTCCTTGGAAAAAGTTATTTAAGAAGAGCTTGAACTAATTTGTTGTCTTGATGGGGTGCTAAATGCTGTGTTATCAACTACCTGATTTCATACATTTTATAGATCATCAAGTCCAGCCCCTTGGCCAAGGGGCAGGAAGTCAGCTGGGGTCATAGGATCCCAGCAAGATAAGCATCAAAATTTCTCTTGAAGGTGTTCATTGTAGGTGCTTGAACCACCCCCAATGGCAGGCTATTCCAGACCTTGGGGGCTCATTAAAGAAATTCTTCCTTATGTCCAGCCTGAAACGGTCTTGCAGTAGTTTATAACCGTTCGACCTAGTCGTCATCCCTAGGGGCGCTCTGGTGAACAAACATTCCCCCAGATACTGGTGGTCACCCCTGATAAACTTATAGGTGGCCATCAGATCACCCCTGAGCCTGCGCTTTTCCAGGCTAAAGAGTCCCCTAGCTCTCAGCCTGTCACCGTAAGGTCTGTTTTCCTGACCTCTGATCATGCGCATGGCTCTTCTCTGGACTTTCTCAAGCTTCTCCACATTCTTTTTGAATTGTGGAGCTCAAAACTGGACCTGGACTGCAAGCCTGATGGCTGTCTCGCTGCTCAGGAACAGTGACGGGGGAACCCCTCCCTAATCAGAGCATGCTGCCAGGGCCTGGCCATGCCCCCAATCAGCTCAGCACAGTCAAAGGGAAGGGAGGGCTGTTCTAGTGCCCCCGGCTTCTAGGCTGAGCCACTGCAGGGAGGTACCTACATTTTGGGGAATGTCTGTGTGATTGCAAACTGGTTCAGCCTAGCCATGTTAGACTAACCTGCAAAGATTGAATCAAGTCAAGCTCAGGTTTTTTGAATCTCTGTACCTAGCCTAGCAGACCCACCACACAACCACAGACCGTGTGCTGGCTCTCTTCCAAATGGAGAATTCCCATAACATACTCATTTACCTGTCTAAGTTGACTTTTGTTTAGCTTTGCACTGCCCCCAGTCAGTGGCAAATGGGCATGGGCAAGAAAGGCAAACCCTGTCTTGGCAATCCCCAATGGAACAGCCCCTTAGGACTATGGCCAGCTGAGCTAAAGATAAAGGAACCGTACGAGAGTTCTTAGTTAGACCCACCCTCAGGACCATAATAAAATGAACAAAGCAGTGTTGAGAAAGAGTCACAGAATGGAGGAAGCAGAAGAATAGCACTAGAAAGTGTGATTCACTTTAGCATTGAAAGAACAACACGTCTGTCATCTTAATGGTTGCTAATCATATATAAATGCCTTATCCTCACTGATACAGGGAAATAAAGCAATTACAAATGGACAATACAGTAATGAATTGCAGATGAAGCTAGGCTATGCAGTTGCAAAAAGGCAGATAGGTGTCCCTAAGACATCATATCTACTTAGATATGATTTGCATTAGGGACAGTATTCAAGAACTGCGGGCTAGTGTATCAGACTAGAATAGCTTCTTGCACCTCAGTGATGTTTAATGACATGTAAAACAAGAGAGCTGCCACTGTGACAGTATGTTATGTAATTTGTGGACTGCTTTCACAAACAGTCATGGAGTGGGGTGTGATGGCAACCTGCTCGTGGTCCCTGTGGCAGGACACTTAGAGCACCTGCCCGTTTGAGGGGGAAAGATGAGTGACTCACCTGACCAGAAGAGGGCTCAGGCTTGAGCTATATAAGCCCAGACTCTGAACCTGTCAGGCAGTCTAGGTCTGACAGCCCCAAGGAGAGGAGCTTCAGGCACAGGGCAGCAAGGCTCCTGAAGGAACAAGGGGTTAGGTAAGCTACTCTGCAGGCCTGGGAAACAGGGGAATATTATCCGGGTACAGAGAGATTGGTTCATGCAGGCAAGTGGACTTTAATTTGTGTTGATATTTTTGTTTGATTTGCAAGCCTTGAGCCCTGTTGGAGGCAGGCTCAAACCATACTCAGTGAGCCATAGCTCAGAGGGGAGCTCAGAGGGTACAGAGGGTCCCCCAGCCCAGAGGCGGGGCTGAGAAAAAGGAACATCAGAAGTGATGGCACCTGCGAGGTTTGGGGCATGGTGTAGGGCTGGACAGAGCCACACAATTGGCCATGGTTGCCCAGGAGGGATGCAAATAAATTGAGCATGCCTATCAATCTTGAGTACTGAATGGGGTCTGGGATGGACCAATTAACGATTTGAAGGACTAAGACTCACTCTAAGGCCCATGGGCAGCCTCCCTTCCCTAATCTTTATTACAAGCAAGGTGTGGTGGGCAAGTAATCAAGGGAGGGCTATTTTAGAGCTTGAGTGAGGCAGGAGCCATATAGCCACCAGGGGGCCAAGAAGACCCAGTACTGGTGTTTGAATTGATCCAAAGCATTGACAAAGCCACAAGAGATAAATGGATATAAACAGTCAACAGCCTGGATTTTACTCATTCAAGTCACAAAAGCTGGAACCTACTGCAAAGATTAGGTGGAGCAAACCCTCAGAATGATAACGCTTCACTTATGACCTCGGACCAAATAGCTAACAACCTACTTAAGATCTTGAAAGTAAAAATAAACAAATCAAGGGGCCTGAAAATAAAATCAGCTTGGAAGGAAGAGTTATCTGTCTGAACAATGGAGACCTTTCTAAACGTGTGGAGACCAGGGAGATAGACATCACTCTAACATCTACTAAAAGACATATGGCAGCAGGTAAAGATGGTATTCTGCTGGAATTTCTTCTAGAATTCAGCCTGCATGGAAAGGGGTGGCTGGTGAAATACTTCACAAACATCATAGACTCAGATCACATCCCTAAAGTTTGGAAAGAGGCAAAATTTACTGCAGTTCTGAAACTGAGGAAACCCCCAGGTGATGTGAAGCGTTTCAGGCATATTTCCATTCTGTGCACAACTTTCAAACTTTTTGAAACAATGCTTTTGTCGAGAATTATCCCTAATTTGGAACCCAGGATTCCTGAAGACCAAGCAGGCTTTAGACTGGGGAAGAGCTGCTGTGATCACATTCTTGCTCTCGCCTCCTTTACTGAAGCAGGATTCCAAAGAAAACAGAAGACCAGAGTAACCTTGACTGATCTACTTTGGCTTATGACACAGTATAGGTAAGAGGCCTTATGGTTAAATTGATAAAGACTATCATGTGCAAAAAGATTATTAAAATACTGTTTAACCTCTTGTCCAACCACAAGCTCAGAGTTTTCCTTGATGGTAAAATAAGCAACCCAGATTCATCAACGGTTTGCCACAGGGCTCTGTTCTGGCACCCATCCTCTTTAATTGGAAAGAGGCACATGATATTTCCCATGGAAAATCAAGAAAATTTATTTACGCTGACAATATCACCATCCTAGCACAGGACTCTGATTCTAGCATTACTAAAACTACACTTTGTAATGAGAAAATGAGAAGCCTATTTAATGTATGGTATTTGAAATGGTATTTGAAATGGTATTTGAAGCCCAACCCTGACAAAACAGTTTATTCCTTTTTTTCATCTCACTAATGCCCAAGATCCCTAGTATTGGGACACAATTCACATCATTAATAAATTTCTTATCACAGACCCCACATCTAAACCTCCTGGCTTTGCTTTACCAAGATAATGCTGGACAACATTGAACAAGGTTCATACTGGACGGGGTAGACACAACTACCTAGTACATAAATCACATTTTATTGAAGACCCCAAGGGTGAGTGTGGTGAAATCCAAACAATAGCACACATCATGGAGGAATGTCCTATTTATCATTTTAATGTTTGCATTGAAGATCTGGACCAGGCTACTGAGGATGCCTTGCAATGGATATCAAATCTAAAACTGTCACTCCAGCTGTATCCCTTAGTGCTGTTGTTTATAGGTTGTGTATAACTTCTTCCATCATTTGGTTGCTCTATTCCATACAAAATAAATAAATACAAACAGACATAGATACTTTGAACAGCTCCACTTACAAATGATGCCTGCCTAATGCAAGCATCAGAAATCTACTTTTAGGATGCCAAAAGCACCATCACAAAGGACAAGATGAGAGCATACATTCTTCTGCATATCATTTTACACTGCTCTTGTTAACTAACAACCAAGTTATTGTAAAGCATCAGCAAATATAGGTGAACAAAGTAACCATATCACCTGCACATTACAACTATCCCTGATTACTACAGATATCCCTGAGTACATGGCCATCACACCTGCAAGCATGGCAACCCATTAGAGTAAGCAGTCTGTAACAAACTGGATAATCCATTGTACTGACGGGAAGCTGAAAGCATTTACAATGTCTGCAAATGATATTGTCCAATGAAACTTATATGTGTGCAATCATGTCATCCTCATCACCCTTCACCTTCTCCTGCAAATCTAGGATGCACTCTTTCACTTGGTAGGTGTGCATCTAATGTAGTACTGACCATAAAACACAGGGCAATCAATCCAGAAATCATGAAGCACTATTTCATGTTAACAGGCAGCCTCCCCTAGTTCAGAAGCCAAGTACTGAGCTCTTCCACTGCAGTAGATGAATCAGTTATCCAAAAGTCACAACAGCTGCTGGGAAGACCAGCCAATATACTAGTAAATGCACAAGCATTGTTACATACTGCCTGAATACTTTATACTACAGCTTCCTGACTCTGTTCCAATCCTCTGTGCCTCTAGAAGGCACTAAAGGCATGTAACTACAGTGCAGAGCACCTAAGACATTTGAGAGTCTTTGGAGAGACTTCTGTAAATCTTGTTACTGTTCCTCTATAGGGAGGTAATTTTTGAGGTTAGACACTGCTAGAAGGAAAGCCTCGAAACCGCTTGACAAGGATAAGAGTGACATATGTGCTGTGTCAGCGGCTGCCCATTCAGAAGGCCTATTTCCTAGAACTGACATGGAGGCAAGCTCTTTTTGTAAAACAGATTAGGTACTGACAGGATCTCTGGCAGTAGAAAGATCATTATGAGCTAGGAGATACAACTACAACAGAGCCTCTCAGTTGAGTCTTAAGTTTTCCAGAAAATTCTTGTCAGACACATGTTCATTAGTGATATGACTCTCCTCCTCAATCTTGTGAGCCAGATTCTCCTATGTTATCTTCATGTTGCTCAGTCAGTGTAAATATCCCGGCCATCAGAGAACACCCTTAATGCAGGGGAACCCTCTACTGACAGACCAAATACCCAACCCTGGCAAAGGGACCATGTTGGGGGCGGCAAGGTGGAGCAACAGACCTCTTCTCTGCCACGCTAACCCCAAAAGCACTGGACTAACTTAGTGGTGAGTTAAGCTAGTGTGTCCCATTGAGAATTTAATTTTGTGCTCTTTTTTGTGGTTGTCAAACTTCATCTGTCATTTTACACTAAAAGCACTTGTGATTTTTTCTTTGGAAAAACAATTCCCCATCTCTCAGTTCATAATGATAAAAAAGAAACAGCCCCCCCGCCCCGTGAAACTTCCAGCCAGCAAGGAAATTTCATTGTACAACAAAATCTTCCCACATTACAAAACCCAACTCTCCCCAATTTCTTCCCAAATAGCTGTTCAAAAAATTCAGGTTTAGAGACTGCCCCAAAAGTCAGTAAGTTCAGACTTATTTCATCCTTGCCCTGACCTAAGCAAATATGATGGCTTATCTCTCTTGTATTTTGTAAGTGACATTTTTAAAGGACATTAAGGCAACGAATTTGCTAGCTTGATCACATATGTCCATCCTTCCCTTAAAATCCAGAGCTCTGGGATTTACATCAAATTTCCCAATGCCAGGCAGGAAGACTCTAGCAAAAATTAGTAAATGTTCCCTTTCTGCAGGAGTTTCCACAATATGTGTTTTATTTATTTATTTAAATGCTGCCCTTCCTAACAAAGGCTCAGGGTGGCTTACAATAAGAAACAGGTACGTTAGTAGCCTAAGGATGCAGGATACACTATTGCTAAGATCAGACTACCCACTATTGCTGAGAGCAGACTACCCACATTAGTATGCAGGATACACTACTGCTGAGAGCAGACTACCCACTTCTTGTGAATATAATCTGGGGACCTCCACTAAGGTGGAAGGAAAGCTCTCTGGAGCAATTTATACCATCTGTCATGGCTAGTGGAGCCATGGTTTTTGAATAAAAGAAGCACTAATATCACTTGGCTCCAAGGGGGCACATGGCTTGCTGTTTCTGAGAATGTTTTATTCACTTCCTCATGTGCGGCCTTAAGCACACATGAGCCAGTTTTTAACTGGGTCAGCCAAGCTAAAAACACTGCAAAACATTTGGGTGGCTTCTTGTTTCCCCCTCAGTGGTAAATGGATACATGCTTTGTGAAGTACTAACTAGTATTTCTCCAACCTGACAATGAAATCATAACATGTGGTTTCACAATGCTCAAAGCCATAGGAAGTCATGGGCTCATTGTAAATTAATTTATAGTAGGATGATTTGAAATCAAGCACTGTGTTCAAATTCCACACTTGATAAAAGGTTTGCAGACACCAGCTCCCTCTAAACATGCTCTCAGACCTTTGTTGAGGGGGGAGGGGGTGTCGGAGGAGGCTAGATTGCAATAAGAATTGCAATAAGAATCACAGTTTTGTTTGCTAATTAGGAGCAGTTGGTAAGTTTGTTACTGTCTTGTCCATGGTGACAACTGATGATGGGTTACCTGATATTGCACTTCTGCCTTCAAGATGCGTAAGTTTTGTTCAGGTTGCCTTTCTTTCTAGCATATCTGTCAATCTAAATAAATAAATGCCCAGCTCCTTGTAGAGCTATTAACATGTGTGGATGCCATGGCCATTTGTGTAGCACAGACTTAATAGAAATGTGCAGCAAATCTGAAATTATAAATGACTTGAACATTACAGCTGAATATATCTGGAGCAGACCTTGCAACATTCAGGGTGCCCCATGTAGGTGCTGAGCACCCTCACCGCCTAAATTGATGCCAATAGATGTTGTGGCTGGTTGGTATCTGGCCATATCCAGTCGTGAATTACTGTGGATATGAAATAACCAACCACAAGATCATAGCTTGCTTGCCTTATTCATGCACAGAGGAGTAAGGATGTGTAAGGTACCCTCCACCATTGCCCCTACTTGGGGTACTTGCACTATGGGGTATGGCATGTGAAAGAACAGCACCCATAAAGCTGCTGCTTGTGAAGGTGGAGGTGGACAAGGAGTGCAGGGTTAGAAGATAATACAGGCCAGGCAAAATACTGCCCACAGGCAAGGATCTGGCCTGCCAGGCAATTTCCTCATGGTGCACAGCCCCTGCCGGTGGCAGGCAGGGGCGCTCGGGGCACTTGTGCCCAGCGCAGGTGCTGCCGCCGGAGGCGTGTGGCTCTGGCCAGCGCTGCACGTGGTGGTGAGGAGCACAGCCAGGCCAACCTGACTGTGTTGCATGGGGCTCCCCAAAGTGCACATGCAGCTCCTGCACTTGCGCACATGATGGAGCTGGCTGCCTTCACTGCTCCCTGCCACACAGGTCCTGGGACTCCATGTAGTCGGGGCTCCCGCCACTTCCAGTGAAGTCCCAGGACCTGCATGGCAAGTATACAATATTTACAAATATACAATATTTTTTGTATAAAATTAAAATATGTTATAGTAGGTATACTTTTAGCCTATGATTTGGTTTTTCTCTGATTCCAAGATGACAACCCTCCCCTCCCAAAAGGAGTATATCTGGGGGAGCAGGGGAAGCAGGGGAGGGACATCCAGTGGCAAAGGTCAGGGGTTAGGGGCAGGACTTCTGGTCCCAAGATGGTGAACAGGGGGTGGAGCACCTGTCAAGGGGCAGGGCTACCCTTGCGGCCCTTGACAGCTCACCAAAACTCATTAAGCGGCCCTCCAGCCAAAATAGTTGCCTGCCACTGGGATAAGGTGAAGCTGTGAGTCAACCATCTCAAGAGCCTGGAACCCCACTGAGCCAACACAGAGATAAGTGGTGGCTGGTAAAATGGTAGCACTGAGAGCACACATTACTTCTCTCCTGGAGTGAGAAGAGAACTAGGGACAACTATCGACTGCTCAAAGCCATAGGAAGTCATGCACTCACTGTAAATTAATTTACAGTAGGATGATTTGAAATCAAGCACTGTGTCCCCAAGCAGTACAGCCATCCATTTGGGGTAAGCTGAGACCAACTAATCCTCAAAGAGTGCTGCATTTTGCTGGTGGGGAGGGAAGGAGGACAGAGAGGAGAGGACTGAATTTACAATGATAAGCTTTTCTTTTTCTTTTAATGAGTTGATTACTACTGATAGTGAACATTTAAAATGCCCCATACTTAAGTGCTTGTGCATGTAACAGCATAAATGTGCTGTTGTTACAGTGTGTCATTACCAGGCTCTGTAGCACAAGGTGTTCTAAGATTTCCAGAGTAAATTGTAGGACTTGATGTTTGCACAGATACTAATTGTCATAGTGTAACCCGCCAATTAAGGAAATAGTTGCTGATCATTCCAGTGGAGTTTTATTTCCCAGACATAATGTATTTATTGAAAAAAGTAAATCCATGGGACTAGTTAAGCTTCTAACATAATCTCTCCCTATTCCAACCTGTAAAATGACTTCTATTGTAGCACTAGATTTTCCACAACCTAGCCACTGTTCCTTGGGCCACACTATACAACTGTATCTATTTAACTTTATAACATGGACATCTGTTGAGATACAGACATGCAACAAAACCTACAATCAGATACAACTTATCTGGTTTAATGTTCCTTTACAAGCTTGAAAGTCAGACTCATTTTTTTTCCAAAAACGTCACTGATATTTAAAAACCTTCTAAATAAACTTTATTTCAGTTTTACATGAAACTAAAGCAATGTCCAATCTTTAGATAGAAATCATGAGAAATTTATGGGTGTATTAAGTGTGTAATTTTGTATGGAACATTGTTCTGGATATGTTACTAACTGAGAAACAAATGATAACATCTTTGATCCTGGAAGATCTTCAAGAAGCTTATCAATGTAATATAGATTTTGGAATTTTAATGTTTCCTACCCTTTATATAAAATCTGGTAAATCCTGTCAGTTTTGGCCATTTTTAACTTCTTGCTTTGGGATTTTAAATTAATTGGAATCTCAATCTCTAAGAAAAACTCGGGCACAAAGAAGTTAAAAATTTTAAATAATATTCATGCATCCTCCGAAGTAACGTCACCACAGTGGGAATACACTTTTTCAAATGCATGTGTGTTCCAGTCCTCCTATTTGACTTTGGTGCGTGGATCTCCAATATGGATGTACAAGCCTCTGCAGGGAAGTGCATGAGCAAATGTGTTTATACCCTTAGGCATACATTTGTTGGAAAATATGGATATACAAAGCCTCTAGGGATAGACTGAAACCAAACTTGTTTCACTGCATACATAAGTCATAGCTGAACCTTGGTTTTCCTACAGGCACAATGCTCCTGAATTGAGCCTTTGTACTGCCTACTGTAGCCCTCTTATTGCTATGTTTTTAAATGTGGTCTCTTTTAAGTCACAGTTTAACTTCCTGAGATGACCTTTCACTGCAGCCCTTATCCAGTGAGTAACTCCATTGAAATCAGCTTGCTCTGCCTTTGCAACATTTATAGTAATTCCTTGTTTAGATACTAAAATAAAATGAACACCTGCAGAAAGGGCCAGATCTTGCTTGCCTTCCCTTGCTAATAGCCCCATGAAAATTGCTTAAACTGCTCACATACTGAGGGCAAAAGCCCTTCTTGGCTCAAAGAATGGAACATAATCAAAGTAAAACACAGCAAACACAGCTAACATACAAGATATAAGACCACTATATATAATGTAAGGAACCAGCAGAGCGGCAGGATTAAGCCACTTGATATGCTCAAATTCAATCGCAAACTATTGGATTTGATGCAGGAATCACAGGTGAATATTATGATGGTCAGAGTGGATGACCAGAAGGGATCCCTAGTGATCTGAATATAAATTAATCTATTGAAATGTTATGTCTAATTGTCACTTTCTTCATGTATATTAGCAACAGCTGCATTTCATTTTTGATTCTTCACAAACTCTCTGTGCTCAATTTTACTACCTGCTTCACATACCCCCACCCCAATCCAAACAGAACTATTTAAGTAAAACAAGCAAGATTTAATCATTTATGCAGAAGTCCATTCATATGGTACAGAGAAGGATGATTACATTAAGTACTGCAGAGATTGATTTTAGGTTAAAGCAATGATGGCAAGAAGTTTGTCACTAGAAATCTAACAATGATTATTAGCTTAGCATCACTCTTTGTAATAAATTATTTTATAGTCTCCCTTCCCAAACTGTGCCTTCAACAAAAGCATAGGGTGTTTTTTTTCAATGGCACTGCTGCTGTATCATTGTTCCAGATGGAGTATGATACTTTTCTCATGGGTTGTACAGAAATAGTTTTTAGATTAGAGCTTTTTCAACTAACTACATTTAGTCTATAAAAACAGGGAGTACATAGTAAATAATATCAGTTCTCATCTTATATTTGCGATATTTTCTGCTCTACTTTACTGTATTAGAAGAATGTTGTTTTTCAAGCTCCAGAGCAATACAATAATGACACTTAGTTTCAAACATTAAAAAATTCTTTTAAATTAAGTAAATTGTATAGCACATTACCAGAGGATCAGGAAAAATCCTAAAGTATTTCATGTTGTAAAACTGAGCATACCATCTCTTAGAGCAAGTCTTATCACATTTTCAGACTAGCCTCAGTTTATAAGTTTCCCCAGCCTTGTTTTGGCCAAAAGCTTTTCATGGGCCAGTTGGTTCTAATGATACAAAACTAGAATATTCAGTATCCCGTTCCTTTGCTACAATAAACTAAAGCTTGGGAGATTGGTAGAGAAAAGTCCATTCTTTCTTTATCATACAATTTAAATGAAATATTTCGCATTTTGGCTAATTTAAAGTATTTATTTTTCTCAAGCTACATGAAATGTATTATACAATATAGTTAGCCTGCTGCTCAATAAAGACACTCCTGGTCCACAGTCCACTGAAACTGCTAGGGAATGTTCCACTGAACCTAATAAGCTTCACATCAAGCCCTTACTGTGAGAGATACAGCAATTTGACCCATTAAGCACAACTTATCATAGCACATGTAAGATTTTAAACACTTATCCCAAAGAGAAAAGGTACCTATTTTTAACACCAAATGATGGTCCATATTCAAAATCCCAAATGTAACTGATGGGAGTTTGGGCTCTTTTTGGTGAGGTATTTTTAAGTAAATGTGCTTTATAAATGATGCAATCTTTGTACCGAATATGCTACCCATTAATATATAATCAAAGTATGATTTTCAAAAGTGCCTCAGAGGCTTAATCTTCCAATACTGTCCACATGTGGTGTAGACGTTTGGTTCCCTGGAAATAACTAGCAGCCATGCACCTTGTGCCACGTCTGGTTGTCCCTGGAGAACGCCTGTACCACGTGTGCTCTGGTGTGTAGCAAGTTACCCCCAGCAGCCTTACCCGGGATCCTGGGGGCCTCTCGGGGCTGCAGAAGTGGAACTTCTGCCATGTGGAGCCTGGCCAGCAACCGCAGCACATCTCTGCGTGGCCTGGAGCCTCTTTTGAGCAGTGTGCACTGCCTGTGCATGCACTGCTCCACTTTTTTTTCTCCACAGATGACGAGGTCAAAAAACCCCTCTGTGCTGCTCCCTTGCAGCACAGATAACAGCTGAATGTGTGCTATGTGGCGCCACAGACATGTCTGCGGTGCCACATACCACATGGCCACACTCGTCTGGACACAGCCTGAGTCTGAGGTATTTGAGCACCTACTTTTCATAGAAACTCTTGAAAATGCCATTAAGGCCTTATACAGACATACAGTTTCTTCTGGGAAAGTTGCTACTTTACCAGGAGAAATCACAGGTATATAGATGGTCAGGCTTTTTCTCCCACAATAAAAATGGCCACTTCAGGAGAAAAATACCTAGGAACAACTGGGGTTAAATCATTCCCAGAAGAGTTTCTTCTGGGACAGCAAATATCTGTACATGCTATAAGTATGGTGCATCATTTCTCAACTCAACCATAACACAGTTACCAAATCTCATTGTTATTCTTGAAGTGTCTCAGTTCAACAGGTAGCAATATAGGCCAAGATTTTAAAAGACAGGCAGACAAAGTGGGGACATAAAGTTTATTTTAAGCAGCTCAGCAGTTTGCCCAGTTTTCAAAAATACTAAGCACCAGCAACCTTCACTGATGTCAAGTTGTGTTACTTACGTGCTAAAATGGGTGCAAGAGTACAACTTCATTTTTTTAAATCTTGGCAAAAAGATAGTGTCCTATACTGATGTACATATAGCTTGCTGGATCTTTATTCCAATACTTCATTCATTATTACTATTAGTCATTTGTACTGCAGTAATACCTAAAAGTTCTGGTCAAAATCAGGACTCTAGGTATGCACTGTACATGGACATAAAAAGAAGTCCTTGTCTCAAAGAGTTACAATCATGTACAATGATTAAGGAAAAAAATCAATATCAAATATTACTTCCTTTTATGAACACAAGTTTAGTTTTGTTGCAGTGAATGGTCATTATATTTTATCAGTCATTGGGTTCTCTATGGTTACTATCACTCATTTCAGTACTGCAAGGTTGAAATCCTGACCGTACAGAAATCAATACTAACACTCCCATACACATTTTGATGGGGTCAGGATATCATCTGAAGTATTTAATTAAAGTTAAAGGAGATTTCCAAAACACTGTGCAAAATGGAGGCCTCAGTGTAATCTGTTTCATCCTCCTCCTAGGTTTTAAGAGTTCATATAGGGTAGGTTTGGTTTTTTTTCTTATGTTTTTTCCTTCTTTCTCCATGGTAGTTTTGTATATACTATTATAAAATAGTACATATAGTTCCAAATCCTGAATTTCTTACAGTGTCCTTTGAACAGGAGTTTTGCCTAAGCAAGAAAGGACCGAAAGGACTGCATGAATTGGCCCATACGGAGTTAAATGCTAACTATTGTTATTGTTCTCTGAGAGAGCATTTAAGGTTTTGGGAACAAACAATAAAATGAACAGCTGAACAATTTTAATCATGGCCCAGTTCCTAGTTACAATTATTTTTAAGCTGCCCCACCATTAGCTAGACTCTGAATTTCTTCCCAATGAAAAAAAAAAATATATATATATATATATTTATATATAAACTTAAAGAAATACTGTTGTTAAATACATGGTTCTCAAATATGACATGCTGTGGCTTCTGTTTCAAATGCAGCAATAACTACTCCCTGTAATCTATGTCTTAACTGTACATATGCACCCATGACTTCAGCATATTCCACGTGAAAGCAGGTTCTATACATACATTTTCCTAGGCAAGTAATAGGAGAAGACCGTCTGCAAGGTCCCTAGGAAGAGAATATAAGAGAATACCTAAATAGCCAAACAAGTGGTCCTGATCAGAGAGAGATACCTGAACACAAACAACATTTGTGTTCCCATGACAGGTATACGTCATCTGTACTGAATTTCAAAATACTTGCAGTGGGGGAAATAAAATCAGAATAAGATCGGAACTTTGTCACTTGGCATTGTGGCACACCATGACTGATGTGCAGCTGCATGCAGAACCCCCGTCAGTTGCCTGTTGTTCCTTACAGATCAGGGAGAGCCAGAGACAGGCTACAAATCACACAAAAAAGTAATATTTTCCTCATAAAGTCCCTTCTCCGCCCAGGGCCTGATCCAAAGCCAACTGAAGTCAGCAGGAGGATTTCTGTGAATATCAATGTTTATCGTTATATTGTTTACTATTTGAACTGTGGCATCACCTTGATGTGCCAACCAAGATCAGGTACCACTGTGCTAGGTGCTGCATAAAATATTTTGACAGTCAAAAACCAGCGGCATGGATGCCACAAGTAGCAAGGGTAGCCTCTGTGTGGCATGCAGCAGATCAGGAAGAAAACAGGCAGCACAGTAGCAGATAGGGCAGAAAGCAGAAAACAAAGCTTCAAATTAGGGTGGGAGAATGTGGAAGGAAGCAGAAAACATAGCAGTAGATCAAGCAAGAGAAGGGGCTTGGAGTGGTACTCAGAGAGGATGCAGGACTAATTGGTGGCAAACCTGCCAAAAAGTTTGGCCCTCACTGGTCTAAGTCATCAAGAGAAACAAAATATGGCAGGAAAAATAGAGCAGCAAAGTAATTTGAGCAAAGTTATGAAGTGATCAGCAGCACAACAAGAAAGAGAATACAGGTTCTCCTCCAGGATGCTTTCCAATAAGCCATGCTGCTGGTCATTCAGCTTTGGTTCAAAACTCAATGCACCAGATGAGTGATAGACAGTGAACAAAGCAAGGTTCATTCTAGTGAATGACATGAATAGATGTCACATCACTCAGACATGGTATTTTGGGTGAAATGTAGGGCCAGTGAGTATAATGCAAGAAAAAATGCCTATGAACCCTTTGTGTCCTTGTGCATTCCTTCCCTTGAATGAGGGGAGAATGTTGCAGGAAAAAAATAACATGACCATGAAGTTTAAGGCAGCATCATAATTCAAATGCATGTGACAGAGTCAAGGCCATGAGGACAAATTTAACTTTGCCATTACCCAATTTTCAAATAGTTCACTTCACAATGGCTATTTTTAATTTGGTTTTTAACTACCATTTCTTTCTCTAGTGCCAGCCAGATGCTTTAGAAACAAGGATGAATATTAAAGTCAGTGATGGCTGATGCCAGGGAAAGTATAACAGAGGATAGATATCTCAAGATATGACTGTAGCAGGCTGGCTGACAAAGGACTGCAGCACACTGCACACATTCAGCTGTAGCACTCTGCAGACTGACAAGGGCTGCAAGCCCAGTCAGTAGGCACTGATTGCATGCTATGTAGGAGGACTGGGCTGGCTGAGAAAGATAATTAGCTGGCCACAGAAAGCTAAAAAGCTCCCAGGGAAGGGAGCTGGGAGACAGATTCCCCGGTGGCTGCAGCTAGAGATGCAAACAGAGGGAGAACTAGGCTCCTGAGAGAAAGGAGCCAGAGAACACTGTTAGGCTTCTGGGGAAAGGAGCCAGGGAATGGGAACTGAGAGCTGAGAGAAGAGTAAGAAGGAGTCAGTCTGAGACAGGGATGGGGAGAGGACCCAGGGCTTCAGGATGGGATATCGGGGAACCAAGTCAAAGCCACCTGAGAAGGAAGACTGCAGTGTGAGAGACTGACAGGAAGCTGGAGGTGCCTTTTCAGGGGCCAGAGATGTGGGTGGACCCTGTATGGACTATGCAAAGTTTGTAGTACTGAGTTCTGATTTATGTTCTGGTGTTCCTGAGATGCAAGTGTGTCCAGGAAATAAAGAACTATGTGAAGTTTAAAGACTGCTTGAGATAAGCAGCAACCCCCAAACCACTACAATGCCTCATGCATACAGTCTCCCTCTAATGCATGCACTACTTGCCACTGTTAGGAATAGGACACTGGGATACTAACCATTGGTCTCACCCAGTATGGCACTGCTTATATTCTTATTTTCTTAAAGTTCTTGCCCAGAGGGGAATTTTTTTTTTAGATCTATATTTTATTGGCTGATGAACACAGTAGAGCCATTTGTCTTATAGTGAAGATGGACAGACACCCTATGCCATCCTTTTTGTACTTTGGTACATGGTTCTTGGGTTCCGTTCTAACATCCCTTATCCCCTAGACCATCAGTCTGGGATATATTTAAGCATAACCTTCCCACTCTTCAGGCATTTTCACCAAAGGAAGACAATTCCTTCATGCCATTCTACTACCATTATCCAGTTCTCAGTTCTGTGCTATGCCCCAGTCTATAAAGCGTAAACACTATTGACTGGTATTGCACTAACTTCATAAAGTTCCTGAGTCTAGGACTAACCTCCTTCATACCTAGAGCCATTGAATATCAGATACCTTTGTTCCCAGCAATTTGTGCTTAACTAAATCCTGTCTTCCAGAATGGGTTTCAACCTCAATTTTAAGACATCAATCCATGAAGGGTCTATTTCTTTCCCCAGTCATTTGTTTGTTAATTAACCTCAGTGGATAAAATTGTGCCTAATTTTAAGTGAAATTTCTAAAACTTCAATTTCCAGCATTGGCTCCTGTTGTATTTTTACTAAAGACAGTGTCACTACCCAGTATTGTCTCCCTTTGAAGGTACTTCTCAATCTAATATAGTGTAGTCAGATCACTTCTTGGTCTTTTCGGTGATAAGCTAAATAAATCAAGTTATTTAACTGGCACTCCACCCTCTGTATCACTTTTGTGGCTCCTCTGCATTTTTTCAACATCCTTTTTCAAATAAAGAGATCAAGGCGGGAACAGCATTCCAGTATCAGTCTCACCAATTTCACACAGAGATAAAGTCACCTCCCTATTTCTATTTAGTAGTTCCCTGATTATATATCCAGAGATTGCATTACCTGTTTTGCAAACTGAAAATATAATGTTCAGTTGGGTCTCCATTATGACAGCTAAATTCTTCTCAGAGGCACTGCTTTACATGTAACAGGAACAGGCCCTGCTCTGTAGGTATGGTCTGCATCCCTTATTTCTTAATATGTAATTAATGCTGATGTGTTGAGCACCAGTACCTGCCATGGGAATTTCCACTGGAAAATCTATGGATTTGCTAAAGTACTTTGTTGCATTATGACAATCATGCTCCTATTCTCAAATCAATGGAAAAGCTTTCATTGATTCCCATGGGAGCCAGATCAAGTCCTACTACAAATGTTCTTTCAAAACACTATCCTCTATGCAGCAGGCTAAAATAATGTGAAGCCCAAAATGTGTGCTGTTCATGCAGAAATATTGTCGCCAGCTTGAGGTAGGATATATCAGATAGCCTCTATATCAGGCTATATCTGATACGTATACACACAGTTTTTCATTTAATAATAATGGGGGGAAAAACTTGAAAGAATTTCTGTGGAAACAATTTTGAAGATCATGAGTCACAATGATTGCACGCTCTCTAAAGTTAGTTTATCTTGTCATATCAATCAGCTTAGAGAGAGAAAGTTGCCCGTTCAGCTTCACGTTCATGTTTTATCGGTTGAAGGGAGGGCAGGGTAGCAACTTAGAATATAACTGGTTCAGAGAGGCATAAGTTTTTCTGTGGTGACAGCCTACTTCATCAGATGCTATCAATTCATAATTCATTCATAACTCTTTCAGAATTGCTAGTATCTGATGAAACAGGCTATCACCAGGAGCAGATCTTGGATTTTGAAGAAGGGTGCTGCAGAGATCTCACTGGCGCAAGGGATGCGACTGGCAGCTAAGACCAATGGCTGAGACGAGATTTCTTGGAGGGGGAGAGCTCACTGTACATGCATTACACAGTCAGAGAGAGCTGCAATTGTACACCCCCCCCAGATTTGCCCTTGGACGCCTCCTTGAACTAGTTAGTTTCTAAGGTGCCAGAGGTTTCTAAGGTGCCTGCTAGGGCTGTGCGAAGCTTCAGTCGCTGATTCAATTCAGGGGAGATTTGGCCCGATTCGGCAGCCTAATCTCTGAATCCGAATCAAATCAGGAGACCCATTAATCTCATCGAATCGAATCAGAAGCCTCCAATTCAGTTTGGAGACATTCGATGATTCAGCCATAGACACAGTTTTATATGATTTTTCTACATACTTTGAGGTACCAGGCGCAGCTCGTGAACGCTGAGATGGTCGGCTGCATGGAGCGTCCCACAGGACCACGGAGGGGACTCGGAAGTACTTCCAGTCCACTTCCAGGTCCACCGTGGAACGTGCGGGGTACCCCCCCCCGGCTCGGTGACTGGGGCCTCCTGGGTCTGGGGGGGACACCCAGGGTCCCTCCACAGCCGATCTCCGAGTGCGCGGGGTCCTCCCCATGCTCCTGAGGGATGCTCCATCTGCCCCACCATCTCAGCGCTCGCAAGCCATGCCAGGTACCTCGAAGTACGTAGAAAAAACATATAAAGGTGTGTCTATGATGGAATTGCTGATTCTTTGAATCAGAATCAAATCTTCAAAATCGGCCAAATCCAGTAGGGACAGTGATCCAAATCAGCTAATCAAATCACTGTGCCCTGAATTGGGCTGAATCCGAATCAAATACTGCCCACTTCACACACCCCTAGTGCCTGCTGTCACAACCCAAAGTTGTGAGTTTTTGTTTGTGTGCGCTTCGGCACTGCTAAATTATGTTCCCGCTAAATTGCAGCTTCTTTGCAAGGTGGAGTTCTCTGCTACAGAGAAGAACTCCGGTGCAATGGAGAATTTTCCCGCCAATTTGTAGCTTTCTTTGCATGGTGCATTTCTTTTGCATCTCAGAAATGCACGGTGCAAAGGAGTTCCCGCCATTCGTATTCTAATTTGTGCCCCGCTATTGGCCGATTCTAAATTATGCACATGTGGCGGCTAGCAATTGGCTTGCTAGCCGTATAAAGAGCTTGGGTGGTTTCCGCCCAAGTTGGAGACCAGGAGGAGGAGATCTTCACGCTGTGTGAAGATCTCTAAGCGCTGCAGATCCTTACGGACCCAACGCATTTCTTAAGAAGGCAACAGAGGTCTAAACAGCCTCTGGCCTCTCCCCGTCACCGAGCGCAATCCTAGATGTATCCCTATCCTATATACTCAAGATCCGAACCCACGGAGCTTTAACAACTCTGGGGCCAGAGAGCCGAACCAAACCCACGGAGCTTCAACAACTCCGTGGGAAAGAAATTGCCGAACCCGCGGAGCCTTAACAACTCCGGGGCCCAAGAACCGAATTTGTCGTAGTCCTCCAACGAGGATTTAAGCGGAGCTGAACCTGGAAACTGTCCAGCCTACACCGCAACCATCTTGGGTGTAAGTAAATAATCTTTGAATCAACCACTACGCCTCTGTGACTAATTCTAGCCCGTGTGTGCCTTGCTGCCGCACGGTCTCCTCTGACCCCGCGTGCCCGGGCTGCTGGCCACAGCCCGCGTGCGCAAAGACAGGTCCGCATATCGCTCCCGGCTCGCACATGGTGACATGGATGGGATCGGGAGGCAGCCCGCACACCTGCCTTCTGCCTGGTTTCAGACAAACATGGCTAACTACCTCTCTCTGTTTATAGGACGAACATTTTAAAGAAGACTAGGGGACTTAAACATATTTTGCTACATACACGGCACAAGAAGGACAGAGAAGAATGATGTTTAAATGGAAATGCCAATTGTTTTCTTTGACATTTTTAAACTGTTCATAAATATCTCTGTTCACAGCTTGCGTACATGCTTTCATAAATACCACACCTCAGTCAGAAAACCCTCTGAATTTGGGGCCTAAATTATATGAGTGTCCCTTTAACTACACTAATTTTGAAAATAAGAGATCATGGACTAAACTCTGGGCAACAGGACAAACCTATAAACAATTCAGACAGTTTCTTTATACAAAGTTTGGTTGGAATATCAAACCAACTGCCAAAAAGTATGCTGCCAGCAGTAAAAGTGAGTTGTGTACATTAATTCAAAAAAGAGTTGGATGCTGTTTTGGAAAAGAAGGAAATACTGTGGTACAGCAGCCACTAACTTTATTTTTTGTCATTATGATTACAACATTTTGAGTAATTGATCAATAGAGCAAAATTAGCAAACTCTGTCTTCTCATTGGCTATGACCCTCCAGACTGATCCCTGTAGGCTTAACACGCTGGCCACCTAAATCTTTTTGTCAGACTAAGTAAGTCCACGTTGCTGTTTGTGGAGAAAAATGCTATTTGTGTTTGGGGAATTTTAGCTAGAAAAATAACAATTAAGAGCCTGACAAAGCAGATTAGAATAAATACATGAAACAGCATGATGAGTACATGGATGGATGGATGGATGGATGGATAATATAGTAAACAATGATGAAACAGAAAGTCCAAATTGAAAAGCAACTTTATTGCTTGGCTGTGCGCTGTTTAGTACTCAAGTGATCTCAGTGTTTATACACACAACAGGGAAACCAACCAATACAGAAAAAATAGTGAAGGAAAAATACAAACTAAAAAGTAAAATACAAATTAACTTTTCACCAATGCACTGTGTGTCATATAAAAGCTAATAAACATTTATTTTTCTTGAAGGAAAAGCCATTTTTGTGCTTTGCAAGAGAAGTAAAATGACAAAATGCTCACCAGCAACTGATAGGAGGAAAAGAGCAAAAAAGAATTCAAAGGCTTAAAGCTTACTGGCAGCTATAACATCCCACTAGACACAGGAGCTGTTTCTACTTCTAGTTACCACCTTGGTGTTCTCTGCCATGAACAGAAGCAACAGTGGATTTCAATATATGACTGAAAGCAACACCCAGCACGAAGTTGTGACAATGACAGATGATTGCATTGCCATGGATAGTGGAGATGGAAAAGAACTATCTGCCACTCAAGTTCTCTGTCAATACGGGATTATTCCTCATGTCCCATCCTCTACCATTCTGGTGACGTCTAGTTCTAGAACTCTTAAAAGGTTCCATTTTCACTGTCTTTGCTGAGAAACTTTTTCCACGACCACTGGAAAAAACTGAAAACCAGACAAGTAAATAAACAACAGATGATATGGTCAAGGAGAAGGTGGCACAGCATTCAGCATATACAAACACCTTTCAAGAGTGTCCTCCAGTCCCTTAAAATTCAATAGAAATATGAAGAGGACCCATACAGAACCCTTGCTTCCACACCCCGTGCTAAGCAATGAGTAATCCAAATTAAAGACAGTATGCAAATATATTGTTGTGTTATCAGACTAGATTGCATATACAGGAGGTAAAAGCAATATGGTTTCATTTAACCCACACACAGGTTTTAACAGAAGGTATTTCTTTACTTGATCCAAATATTTCTTATCATCAACAGAGAATAGCTGCTGATATTCATCCTTTATAAGATAAATTATGAATGGGAGAAACTCACTTAGGCTTGGCTTTTATTCCACTTGGTCACCTTTATTAGCTCTTTGAGGAACAAGTACGAAGTCAAATTAGGAAGCCCTGCTCCTGTGGCTTGTAGGAATCATGTGGTAGGAAGAAATCTCACAAGTCATCTAGTCCATACAGTAACTCTAGTCTATTATGGACTCTAGTCCATAATAACTAGAGTGGGGCAGGCTCGGCATTACCAGCAACATCTCCCAGTGCTCCCACACCCACAACTTCCCTTACCAACTTGTTCTATTGTCCTGCCACTCTAACGATTAGGAAGTTTTTTTTTCCCAAAAGATTTACTCTAAATCTACTAAATCTAATCTAAGTCTAGAGCCTTGTTGGTATAAGAATATTCTAATAAACATCGGGGTTGCCAGGGAGCAAAGACTAACTGTTACTCAAACTATTATTAGAAACAGAGGCATAAAGGAAATCAAAGGTTAAATATTAATTGGGGTTAAGGGTCACAGGGGGAGACAGTGCATCTTAAGCAGAAAGACCCAAAGATAACATCTTTACACTGAGGTAGTGATGAAAGGGAAGGGAAGGAGGATGGTGCCTGTACACAAGTATTATTGCCAAATAGCCTGAAAAAAAACCCCCAACATCATTGTCTCATTTTTTTCACTAGATCTAAAGGACAGCAGCAATGGAATCTGCTGTTTGTGTTAAAGTGTCAGGAGGGGAAAGAACAAAGACATGTGAACATCTGCTTCTAGAAGCCACTTGAAAAATAATTATGCAATAGCATGTGAAAACCATCTGTTAAACATGTTGCTGTCCACCAGTCATGTAGGAAGAAGGCACTGAAGAAAATTATAAGGAAGATCAGAAGAAGGCTATGGCAGGTTTCCCTCGGGCAGAACATTCATAACCCCTATTCTGACCATAAGCCAAGAATAAGCTTAGCAAAGGAAGCCTATGATAAGAGCAAGCAGGATGATCCAACAGGCAAATTACCAAACAGATGGGACAACCTACTATTACATAATTGATAAAAAAATTATACCAGAAACCATGCTTAGCCTGTGTATTCATCCTAAACTCAAACACAATACACCACAGCAATCTGCAACACTCCCATTCGTTTTCAGCCCTAAACTAGGGGATGGGATGCGGTGGGATGGCATGGGCGCTGAAGTGCATGGTTGACAGCCCAGGGGTTCCAAGTTTGCAGCTATAGCAAATGTGTTCACGGTATGGCCTCTCAGATTCCAACAAATCTGCAAATTCTGCTAAATACCTTGCCCATCACCCCATGCAATTCCAGATTTATATTAAGCCTTTTACATAGGAGTGTCCGAAACATTGTGAATATGCATGGCAAAGAAAATACACTAAATGAGTCTTATGGACAAAGCTCCCATTGACATCAGTGGGATCAGAATTTCACCCCATTACTAGAGGTTCATCCCTGTAAAATGGTCACCTCTCTCCACTTCAAAATATTCCAGAATTGAGGACCTTTCACTATTGTAGCTTCCCTGAACTGGGACCCAGGGGGTTCTAATTCCTCACCACAAGGCACCATACATTTCCAAGCAATTTACAAGTTTTTAACAAGCACTTCTCCAAGAGAGCATCCCTCTTTGTCATATCTTCCATGAATTCTTTCTCAGCAAGGTACAGCAAGGGTTCTTAGCCATTAAGCAGCATTGATCAATGTTCTTTCACCTTGTAGGGAATCACTGCCTCTGACAAAGGGCTAAACATAGTGTGTCCTACTAGAGAAATCAAACTTCTTTTGTATGTTTCTTATGTTTAATTCTTTGATATTTATAAAACAATGCAAGATTTTGGAAAACAAAGATGATCTCTGTGCACAGAACTGGAAGTCCCTCATCTCCATCCTTTTCAGTTTCTCAGACAGTGAAAGGATTTCATGTATCATCTTATCCAAGTGTTACGTTTCTGGTACAGAAGATTACCTTGGGTAGGCTAAAAGAAGCAGAAAGAATGAAGGATCATTTCTCACTGGACAGATTTACAGCTAAAAATATGTGGATATAGCCAGAATAGAGAAAAGCACGGATCAGGTCTTCTTTCTAGAAGGAAGGAAATAAGAAGAATTCAAGAGTAGTTTTAATGTACTTTGTTGCAAGAAATTTGAGGAATAGCCTGTAAGCTATGGTGGAAGAGGCCCCTCATATAAAACCAGTTTGAAATGAAGATGTCTTGCATGCAACAACCTTTTGGTTCTTTAAGCATTCTCTTTAACACGTCTAACCCCCAACAAGATTACATGGTTGCCTTAGCTAGAATGTTCCTTTCATTGTCATATCCTTATGGTCAGCTGTACAGAATATTTTTCACTTCCTGCCAAGGGGTCTGATCACTGAGATCTCCACATGACATTCAATTGAGATTACAACAAGCCCTTAAAATGTAATACATTATTGTCATGTACAGCTAATAGCTGGTGCACTTTGCTGAGAGATGAAGACAGATTTCAGTAGTGAGCAAAATAATTTCTGTATATGCACTATAGTTTGTGATGTGCTTTGAGATCCCTCGGGTTGAAAGATGATATAGAAATACACAAGAATATTAGATCCACAAAACATGATCCTTAGAGGTGCCTAAGTAAAATAAAGGAAAAATAAAAAGATTAGAAATGGCTTCAAAATAACTGAATGGCAGATTTTTATTTGCTCCAAATGCCCCCAGGAAATTGTCTTTTCAAAACAATTGCTCGTTATAGGTTTCATCTCCCTGTCTCCTTTGCTTATTTTTATAAATAAAGAATTCTTTATAAAACATTCAGCCCTCTGCTAGTCTCAGTCCTTTCCTGAACTATCAACAGTGATTAATGTGGATGATTTACTGAATGTTTTCTTTTCTTTGTATATTTTTGAAGGATCATTTAAATGAGCAAAAAAACTCAACCCCAATCGTGAGGGTTTGGTAAACGCTGTGCTTTGCCTTCTAAAAGTGTTTGCAGATGAGAAGCAAAATCCACAGAGTCTGGTAGATTTGGGTATTTGTCAAAGGAGTAGGAGGGAGGAAAAAAAACATGAGTATGTCCTGCTGTCCTCAAGTGCTTCCTTGAAATCCACACACTCTCCAAGGTGTTCCAAAACAAGATCAGTGAGCCAAAGCCTAAACCATCTCCTACAGTTGCATACAGCAGCTCTCTCACTTAAACCCTAAGGAAGACTATGTGGATAAAAGGAGAATATTAAAAATACAGCAGTACAAGAAGATTTCTATAATATCTCCCTGGTCAAAGTGTCAGCATGAAAGGTCTCTGCTTCTTGTTCCTTGGGAAATGGTTCACAGAGGTGAGGAAAGATATTGCACTGTGCTGCTATCTGAAGTGTTGTTCAATTTATCACTATGAAATTTGGCCCAAACAAGCCATAACCAAATTCCTGTCCACTGGAGTTGAAATGGATTGAAGCCACCAGGAGAAGACCAAGCTAAATATTTTAACTGAACAAGATGCTTTTTTTCCTTCTGCTCAGAACTGTGCAAAAGTCTATATTATGAAATGAGATTACAGGATTATAGTAGGTTTGTCTTCAGCATCTGGCAAAGGCAGTCATTGGCATGACTATAGAATTTCCCAAGCTAATACAGGGCACGTGGGTCAGTCCGATTTCTGTGTCAAATTGGGACAAGAGTTACCAGCTCTGCATGCAAATGCCATATGGTTGCTGCTTGACTGTAAATGATCTCAGAATAGCTTATTACAATGCCTGCCACTTAATTCAATTGCCAGTTAATTTAACATTCCATTTAACTTGATCAAACCCCCCAGAACTAAGGAATGTTTATTAAAATAGAAATTGCCCTTTATTCTGATCGAGTCTGTTGACTTAAAGGTGTTGAGGGTGTTATTAAATATTTCTATCGTTTAATTAAAAAGGAAAGACAGAGAAGAAGGAGGAGAAATTCAAGGGTGATAGAAGAAACTAAGGGCTTGTTTATATAAGAAAGCTAATGTGGATTACTATAAATTATTAATTTAAATCAGAATATTCTTCCTGATTAACCCACTATGTGAGCACCTTTATTCCAAATCTACATCGGCAAATAATTATGAATAACTCCTCCAGAAGCAAGCCCTATTTTACAAATGCTGTTAGTGCACAGCTATACTACGCATTCTCCTATGCATACCAGTGGTTATATAGGTAATAAAATCAACTCCTGGCAGCAGCTGGCAGGTCCAGGGCAAAGAGGGCCAAACTGGAGTCCAGAACAAAGAGTCATCAGGCAGGAGCCAGGATCTGGAAAACTAAGAATCAACAGGCAGGGACCAGGAGAATAAGAACAAGGAGTCAGAAGCCCAATGCTAGGCAGAGGCCTGGCAAGTAACTCGATGGATATTGGAAGAGCTGCTGCTTGTTGGCAGACAGCCACACCCACACTGGCAATTGGGGCCGTCTGGGAGTAGTTACACCACTGGCAGTGGGACCCACTCAGGCCCAGGCCACCTCAGGGCCAATTAGGCTACTTGCTGGCCTGACTCCTGACAGGCATTGAGAAAACAACCCATCAACTACCACCACATCCATCTGCCAAACTTTTCATCTTGTGCATTTGTCTCCCAACCACTGATCACGTAACACTAGGAAGAACCTGCATTTCTTACAACTCACCCAGTCAGTGCAAGGGCAAGTGTTGTAGCACAGGAGGGGCTGCTGATATGGGCTCTACCCATAATATGAGACTTGTAGCATTTCTTATATTTAAAACAAGTACAGGATCAAATAAAATTACAATATAAATGGAGCCTCCCCGAACAATTTTGTTGCCTTGTCAAGCTAAAGCTGCATTCAGTGACACTAAGATCATTAACGGAAAATCTCAGAAGTCACCTAAGCATAGTTTTCAACACTTACAGCTACTATGTAACTACATTAAGATACAGATGATTATCACTAACTATGGTTGGTTTGGACACAGAAAAAATCATTAATGAATTTGGATTGATTAAAGCTGGTGGAGACCCAGGATCTGCAACAACAACCCCATTTAGACGGGACAAGCAAGGGAAGAAGAAGGATTGATTAATAACCTGTAAACTAATACACATTTAGTGGAAAGACAATAGTATTAAGACAATACAAGTAAGCTGATTTCAATTCCTGCATGGACTGTTGAGCAATATACAAATGTCCTAAAAGGTTTTCCTCACGATCTTGCCCTCATCCCATTTTGGTCATCAGTGGATGCATCTACATGTGCAATTAGCATGTAGCAATAAACTCCAGCTCAGTTTGTGCCAGAGTCAGCTGCTCCCAGGTACAGCATCTTCACATGCACCTGGGATCACAGCTGTTCAAGCTGGGTGGAGCAGCCCCAGGCTGGCAGGGAGCCCAGGCAGTCAGTCCCAGGCTCCTAGGTGGAGGCATCAGGCAGTGGAAGGGCTGCAGGGCTAGCTGGCAGGCAGCCCCTGCACTGTAACACCCTCATGCCCCAGCCAGCACCAGTCACCGTCTATACATACATTTGGCACACTAAATGACTCCACTGCAGATTAATACTTGTCCTGGACAGTACTATCCTACAGTGAAGTTAATTAATCTACTACACTTTAATACAGGCTGTAACGCAGGGATCCACAGGCACCCAAACAGATTGATGCCTCCCTCACCCCCCGTTTAGGGAAGTCCACCCTGCTCTTGCCTGCCATGCCTTTGATGTCAAATGAATTGATGTAAAAATGCAGGAGGCTGCCCATTTGCAGCCCTGGTGTTCTGGGCCAATTACACGGCTCTGAACCATCCCTACACTGTGTCCCATGCCTCGCAGGTGGCATCCAAATCTATTACTGCTCCCCCGGCCCCTCACTGGACTGCACTCCGACCCATCCCTGGGCCAAACTCCAACCTGTCTCTGAGCCACATACTCACTCCAGCCCCTTACTGGGACACACATTCGCTCTCCCTTAGGCCTCAGGTCCCTCTAGATGGACCTTGGCCCCTAGCCTTTCCCCTCCATAGGGTGACCCACAAGGCAGTGGGGGCTGAGGTTTTACATCACCCCATCCTCACCTTTCACTGGAGTGGCACAGGTCTGGCATTTCCTGAAGACTGCCCCACCACAGGCAGCCCCACCACACCATCCAACTTACATAGAAGATGTATTCTATAGAGTATGCAAAGCAGTCACATACCTGTAATTACAAATTCTCATAATACACTTTGGCAGCAATCATCTTATGACTTTTGAGTGTCTCTTACCTTCCTGGAACCCCTCAAACTTTTACCACTCTGATCTCTACTACTACCCTGATTACCTCTAATACTCCTTCCCTCCCCCCATACTTGATAGTAAAATAAGATCATTTAGAGCTCTAGTAGGATCACAGCTTGTATGGAAATGCATGTAAAACATTAGTCATGTACATGAATCCATAGTTAATGTACCAGTAGAAATCTAAAATGTTTCCCTTTAAGCTTTGTGATATCTATTTTCTGAAAATGTATCTAGTGTTGATGAGAGAAAGGCAGGCACCAGCACAGATATTTTTATGAAAGATTTATTTCCCAGACATATTTGTGCCGGCTTCTCTCCTAAACCACTGAAAATAGGCTCAATTTCTATAAAATACCAACATCCACAACAGTGAAACTGTAATAAGCTTAGGCTGCCCATAATACTTTAGAGCAGACTCAACAGGCACTTTGCCATTTATAGAACACACACATTTGTAACATTTTGAATAAAAAGTGGTTCACGTCTGACCCCAGCCTGGATGTGCCATTTATCCTTTACTATAGAACTACTGTGCCTCACCTGGCAAGAATATGTATGCAAAGCATTAAATATGGGTTGAACTCAATCGCTCTCTTCTCAGAAACAATACCTGGCAGCACCAGAGATTTAGGGCTCTCCTTACTGTGATGGTAAAAGCAGTTGTTTTACATGATTACTCAGTGGCCCTCACACTATTCTCAGAGGGGGTTGATGGAGTGTAGAGGAACTGACATTCCCCATTCTTACAAGAATTTTGTGAATATGGAAGAGGAGAGTTAAGGTGAAAAAAATGGAGTGGGATTTCATATGTCTCTGAAATGGAGGCTGAGGAAAGGTGGTGTTTTCTAATGTACAGAAAAAAGTTCCTTTATGCTTTTCTTTAGAACCACCTACCATGTTTAGTCTAATCCAACCCATGGTGTAACTCTATCCATTCACAGGAAGTTATACCAGAAATTAATTTGTTCTATCTTGTCCCTGTAGGGCAGTGGTCTCCAACTTTTCTATGCTGCAGATCACTTTTTAGTAGTAAAGGGCACCCCAGGATCTACCGCCCTCCCGCCTGCTCCCCCCAACCATGTTCGTCTGGCTGCTGCGTGGGTGCAGCTCAGCACAGCCGCGGCACAGTAGGATCAGGCCCTGTCCTGGCCCGGCCAGGTCTGGGACACTCTGAGGTCCAGGAGAACGGGGCAGGGCTCCTGCCACTGGGCACATCCTGGCAGAGGCCCTGGGGGCCCATGCCCCTCCACCTCTCCTCAGGACGAGGCAGCTGCTGCTGCGGGCTGCCTGCTGCACCTGGAGCACAGGTAGGGGAGGGAAATGTAACCCCAGGGCCTCCACCGGGCTGCACCCAGCAGTGGGAGCTCTACCCTCCCCATGTGCCCCTGGATGACCAAATCTTCCCAGACCTGGATTGGCCAGGGCCACCCCCACATGAGCTGAGCCATGCCCGCACATGGCCAGCTGCAGC
>NW_005842928.1:321738-335807 GCF_000455745.1 Alligator sinensis
AGGAATCAAGGCATAGCAGCAGCCACTTCTGCCACCTCCACCCCTGTAGAGATGGGGAGGGAGCCCCACTTATGCCCCTGGAGGAGGCCCCTGGGCTCCAATCCTCCCCCACACCCGGCCAGGCTGGGGCCCCACCTACTTTTCCCTGCTCCTGGCCAGGCTGCACTGTCAGTCACTCACCACAGGGGCTTCGATCTGGCTCCCACCCCTTCCCTCCCCCACATATTGACCTGCTGGAGCTGGGGGCAGTGTGTGTTCACATGCATGTGCTCCCAACTGTCCCCCCAGCCCAGTATTGACCCAAAGAGGCTCCGGGATCTACCTGTCAATTGGGATCCCCAGGTTGGTGACCACTGCTGAAGGGGAATATATTCCTTTTCATGTGCACTGTTCTCCTCTCCAGACTATCTCAGGGTGTCAGGTGGAAGATGATGTGATACAAAGAGCCCTTTTAGCAGAGGCAGAGTGGAAGTAAGTGAAATGCATTTAGCAGAGATTTGAAGATGGAAGTAAGGGATGATGAGTTGATTCTCATTTCTATTAAACTCATGCAAATCAGGGTAACTCAGCTGATGTTAACATAATAGAAAAGTCAGGCTGATCTTTCTTCAAGCTAGACCAATTCCAACTCTGATCTTACATTGGATGTTCCTTAGTATGGCTAAGAACAAATTAAACCCCAGACAGCACACCAAAATCCTACTACACTAGCTTTTCACCAGTTATGTTACACTGCTTCTGTCAGCTGTTTCACTATAGCAGGCCTTGGCAGCATAATCATCAATATACAGATACTTTTTCAACATTAGCCACAAGTTTAGTTCCAGGTTAATTCAATAATAATTAAGTTGATAATTCTGAGATAGTGTTTTCATGTCTCATGTAAATTATTTGGTAGCACCAACTCTTTAGTGGGACTTTTATAGTCTCAGAAATCCCTTGAGGGAAGAACTGAGGAAGCTTAGTAGGGTAGTATGGGGAAGCTTCCATTCTAAATACCTGTTCTTTAGAGAAACAAGGGGTTCCAACCTCTAACCTTGCTAATCAGAACACTCAATTCTTACTGGGTGCATCTACACAAGCAATTAATGCGAAGCAATAAATTCTGGTGCATATTGCGCCACAGTTTATTGCTCCCAGGTGCTGCATTTGCATGTGCACCCAGGACTGAGCTGGGTTGGAGCAGCCCTGACTGGCAGCTGACCCAGGGGGGTCAGCCTGCAAGCCCAGAGCTGTTCCAACCTGACTCAACATGCAGTAGAGAAGCTGGCTGGGGCACGAGGATGCTTCAGTGCAGGGTTAGCCAGCAGGCAGCCCCCACGCTGAAGCACTCTTGTACCCCAGCCAAGCCCATCAGTGTCTACACGTGCATTGCTGCATAGTAAATAATGCCACCACAGGATAGTACTTGTATTTACAAATACTAACCTATGGTGGCATTTATTAGTTTACTGTGACATAATAGGGCTGCATGTATAGATGCGGAGACTTTACTACAGAACTAATTAGGCAGCTGTGCAGTAAATGTCTCACATAGATGCGCCCACTGAGCCCTGAATCATTTCCAAATATTCCATCATCTTAACCAGCAACCACCATAAGACTGTAAGATGATTCCACTAATCAACAGTGAAAAAAAAATTAATAATAAAATAAAGTATTCAGGTTTCTTTTTTAATGACTTACAGAAGAAAAAGCATCTGCAAAATAAATCTAAAACGTTGGGCTGTCTTTGTGACTAACTACTTTTTAATAAAATGAATATGTAGCCATTTCAGAGGCCTTGCTGACTGTGGATTATAAAACCCATTGCATGATCATTATGAACAAATGTATAAAGACACATCATTAAACAATGTATTACACATTTACCTCAGTTGCTCAGAATGATCAGACAACAGTCTGCACAGAATTCAAAACCCTTGCAAGAACTTCCACTGAAAAGAGAAGTGAAGGGAGAGTATTATTATCTGTTTTGGGGACTTAGAAAAAGTCCCTGGCTGCTGCTGTTTCCATGTGGTCTGAAAAAGGGGTGAGACTACCTCAACACACTCCTTCTAGATCTGGATCCCTAATAGTGGGTGACACACAGGAATATGCTGTATGGCCTCTAAATTCAAGGTAGGGCAATGATTTGTTGTGTGGCCTTAGGAAGAACACTAAAATGGAGATAGGAAGTACCTTGCTCACAGGACTAGTGTGATGCTTATAAAGGTTTGTGAAACTACTAAGACCTGTGTTTATATAACAACAACAACCACCTGCATATTGGGGTGGGACAAAGGTAGGATCTATCAGGGATCTGTGCTCACATAGTTATATCACATACAACATGGGATATGGGGGAGTTCTTTATTACCCTTGAAAGATAAGAAGGAATTGATCTAAATACTTAGAGCAGAAAAAGTGATCAGGAACAGTCAGCATGAATTCACCAATGGCAAGTCTTGCCTGACAAACCTGATTGCCTTCTATGATTAAATTGGCTGGCTCAGAGATGCGTAGAAAGCAGTGGATATGATATACCTTAACTTTAGCAAGGCTTTTGATATGGCCTTCCGCAGCATTCTTGCAAGCAAGCTAAGGAAGTATGGGTTGGTTGGATGAATGGACTGCAAGGTGGATAGAAAGTAGCTGGATCATCTGGCTCAATGGGTAGTGCTCAATGGCTCAATGTCTAGTTGGCAGCTGGTATCCAGTGGGGTTGGTTCTGGTTTTGTTCAGTATCTTCATTAATGATCTGGAAGATGGGATGAAGTGCACCCTCAGGGAGTTAACAGAAGATACCGAGCTGAGGAGAGTAGTAGATACACTGGAGGGTATGGCTAGGATTCAAAGTGACCTAGATAAATTGAAGGATTGGACCAGGAAATCTTATGACCTTCAACAAGGACAAGTACAAAGTCCTGAACTTAGGACAGAAGAATCCCACACACTGCTACAGGCTTGGGACCAAATGGCTAAGCAGAAGCTCTTCAGAAAAGGACCTGGGGGTTATAGTGGACAATAAGATGGATATGAGTCAGTAGTGTGCCCTTGTTGCCAAGAAGCCTAACAGCATACTGGGCTGCATTAGTAGGAGTGTTGCCAGAAGATTGTGGGAAGTAACTATTCCCCTCTATTCAGCACTGGTGAGGCCATATGTGGAGTACTATGTCCAGTTTTGGGCCCCCACTACAGAAAGGATGTGGTCAAGATAGAGACAGTTCAGCAGAGGGCAGAAAAATGGCGAGGAAGCTAGAGAACATGACTTATGAAAAGAGGCTGAGGGAGTCTGCAGAAGAGAAACCTGAGTGTGGATTTGATAGCAGCTTTTAATTACCTTCCAAAGAGGATGGAGCTGGACTGTTCTCAGTGGTGGCAGATGACAGAACAAGAAGCAATGGTCTCAAGTTGCAGCAAGGGAAGTTTAGGTTAGATATTAGGAAAAACTGTCTTACTAGGAGGGTGGTGAAGCACTGGAACAGGTTACCTAGAGAAGTGGTGGGATCTCCATTCTTGGAGGTTTTTAAGGCCATGCTCAACAAAGCCCTGGCTGGAATGATCTAGTCAGGGATGGTTCTGCTTTGAGCAGGGAGTTGGACTAGATGACCTCCTAAGGTCCCTTCCAACCCTAATTTTCTATGATTCTATGATAGTTCAAATGTCTCTGTTCTCCCTTCCATTTTATTGACTGAGCAAGAGAAGTCATAAAGAACTTTCTACTGGTCTACTGGTTGCCCTTTCACCCTTGGGGAGAGAGATTTGGGGTTTTGAACTGAAGGATGTAGGGTCTGTTCCTGGGTCCTTTTGGTATGTGTGATATTTACATAATAATTATTTCTATTGTTCTCAGCACATGGATTCTTTTCAAGTTCATACACAGTCAAAGAAGACATAGACCTAGCAAGTCTTTGTGAATGTAGGTTCAATGTGAAAGGATTTAAGTGGAATTATCTGATCCCCACACACCAGTTTCCCCAAAACCTGCGATAAAGTTTAACCCATTTCCTAGCTCATGCCCATTTCTAGGTCCACCTTGTAGTTTCATAGATTTCATAGACTTCACAGACATTAGGGGCTGGAAGGGACCTCATGAGATCATTGGGTTCAGCCCCCCTGCCATAGGCGGGAAGTCAGCTGGGATCAAGTGACCGCAGCAAGAAATAAATCCAGCTGTTTTTTGAAGGAGTCCAGAGTAGGTGCTTGCACCACCTCTGCAGGGAGTCTGTTCCAGACCCTGGACACACGCACCATAAAGAACTTTTTTCTTATATCCAGTCTAAATCAGCCTTCCTGGAGTTTATGGCCGTTAGACCTTGTTATCCCTTGGGGAGCTCTGGTGAACGGCTGCTCTCCCAGGTCCTGATGTACCCCTCTTATGAAGTTGTAGGCTGCCACCAAGTCCCCCCTGAGCCTTCTCTTCTCCAGACTGAAGAGTCCCAAATCCCTCAGCCTCTCCTCGTATGGCCTTCCCTCCAGGCCTTGGATCATACAAGTGACCTTCCTCTGGACTCTCAAGCTTCTGCACATCCTTCCTGAAGTGGGTGACACAATACTGGATGCAGTACATCAGTTGGTCTGGTCTCACCAAGGCCAAGTAAAACAGGAGGATGACTCGCCTGGTTTTGCTTGAGATGCATTGGTACATGCACACCAGAGTTTGGTTAGCTTTGCCTACCACCTTATCATATTGGTGGCTCATATTCATCTTGTGGTCAGTCAAGACCCCCAAGACCCTTTGGTCATGGTGCTAGTGAGCGTAGCACTGGCAAGCCTGTAAGTATGTTGAGGGTTCTTCCTACCAAGGTGCAGCACCTTGCACTTCTCTGCATTGAAGGCTATCCGGTTTTGGTCAGCCCACCTTGAGAATGTATCCAAGTCAGCCTGTATTCCCAGCCTGTCCTGTGGTGTGACCGCCCTCCAGCATAATTTGGTATCATCCATGAACTTGGCCAGTTCACATCTGACTCCCAAATCTAGATTGTTGATGAAAATGTTAAAGAATGCTGGCCCAAGTACTGAGCCCTGAGGGATTCCACTGGTAACCCTGCACCACATTGATTTGCTCCCTTCAACTAGTACCCTTTGGGTCTAACCCCGTAGCCAGTTACCTAGCCATCAGACTGTATGATGATCAAAGCCACAGTTTCCCATCTTAACCATGAGGACATCATGGGGAACTAGGTCAAAGGCCTTCTTGAAGTCCAGATATATGATGTTCACATTATCTCCTCTGTCCAGGGCATATGTTACCTGGTCATAGAAGGAGATGAGGTTGGTCAGGCAAGACCTGCCAGTCACAAAGCCATGTTGGCTGGCATTAAAAAGATTGCCTTCCATTAGTCTGGCATTGATGGATGCCTTGACAATTTTCTCCAGGATTTTTCCAGGGATGAATATCAGACTGATTGGTTTATAATTCCCCGGATCATCCCTCCTCCCTTTCTTGTAAATAGGGGCCATGTTGGCTCTTTTCCAGTCATCCGGGACCTTGCCCGAGTGCCACGATTTTTCAAATATCCCTGCCAAGTGGGATGCAATGATGTCTGCCAGCTATTTCAAGACCCACGGGGGCATTCCGTCTAGGCCCGCAGACTTGTGAATGTCCAGTTTCTCAAGGTGTTCCCTCACCTGATCCACATAGATTTTGGGCCCATCACCTACTCCCGAATTGGTTTGTGCCATTCCTGGCAGTGTGATCCTCATGGGAGGGTGAAAAACCAATGCAAAAAAGTGATTTAGGAGATTGGCCTTTCCTTGGGCATCTGATGTCAGTTGCCTCGTTGGTTCTCTCAGGGACCCAGTACTGTCCTTGTTCTTTTTTCTACTTCCCACATATCTGAAGGACTTTTTGTTGTCCTTGATCTCCGTAGCTAGCCTAAGTTTGGTTTGTGCCTTGGCTTTTCTTGACCGCTCTCTGCAGGTGCGGTCAAGTGCAGAGTAATCTGCTTTGGTAAGGCTTCCTGTTTTCAAGCTGGAGTAGGCTACTCTTTAGAGCTTAATGAAGTCCAACAGTTCCTTATTCAGCCATGGGGGCTTCCTTGCCCATTGACTGCATTTCTTGCAAAAATGGATGGCTTTACCCCGTGCTTCAAGGATTATGTTTTTGAGTGATGACCATTCCTCATGTACTCCCTTTTCTGGGGGGGTATGGTCTCTGATTGACTGACTGACCAGCTCTCTCAGTTTGCAGAAGTTGACCTTCTAAAAGTTAAGGACTTCTGTTTTACTGAGCGGTTTGCCTGCTTTCGGTGAACTGAAAAGGTGACCAATTCATTGTTGCTGTCACCAAGCTTCCCCTTGATGCATGGGATCACTCACCAGGTCCTCCCCCTTGGCCAGGACCAGATCCAGAAGTGCCTCTCCCCTAGTCAGTCCATAGACCTCCTGGGTTAGGTAGAGGTCAGCGATGCACATGAGAAAGCTATGCAACCTGTCAGATTTGGCCATGTGTTCATCCCAAGAGATGTCAGGGAAGTTGAAGTCCCCCCATGACAATCAAGCATCAAGAGTGTGTGGCTTCAACCAGCTCCCTATTGAATTCCCGATATAGGTCTTCCTCTTGGTGTGGGGGGGTCTACAGTAGACTCCTACAAGTAAGTCACCCTCCCCATGTTCTCTTTGTATCTTGACCCAGAGGGTCTCAAGACACCCTTCCTGGTTTGGAAACTCAATCTGCAGGGAGGTGAGCTGATCCTTGATGTAGAGAGCAGCACCCGCATCCTTCTTCCCCACACGGTCTCTCCTATACAAGGTGTAACCCTCTACTGCCACTGACCAATCACAGGAAGAGTCCCACCAGGCCTCCGTAATTCCTACAAGGTCGTAGTCATTATCACATAGGAGAAGGGCCAGTTCCTCATGTTTGTTTTCCAAGCTCCTGGCATTTGTGTACAGGCAGTTAAGTCTGCCATGTGAAGCCCAATCTTCCTTGAGGGGTTAAGAGGGACATTTTCTTGGGCTGTCACCAGAGTGGGATCCCTTAGGCTGCCCAAGTTATTGGTAGTGTGGCTGACATGACCCGGGCTAGCACTGTTAGTAAACCACCTGTCCCCCAGCGGTTTCAGTTTAAAGCCCTGTCAAGAAGGTCAGTCATTCTGGCTGAGAAGAGCTTCTTCCCTTTCCAATGCACTTCAACTTCCAGTGATAACTTCCCAATCCCAAAGGAGGAAAAAGTCTTTAATCTTAAAGGGAATATATGGAAACAGCTGGTGAGAAATGGAGGTCCACTAGAGTTCACACAGTACCACAATACAAAGATCCTCAGCCTACATTTCCAAACTTCTCAAGATTATGATGGAGGTTCATGAACCCCTGAAATCTCTGACCCCAAGGTAATACTGAGTGGATTTCAGTTTTAGCACAAATATTTTGTATTGCTCTATTAACCCAAAATGATGCAAAAGTAGTAAATTTGGAATGGAAAAAGAAGGCTACATGTACTCTATAAAAATGAATGCTTATAGAAAAAAGAAAAATTAATTCTTTGTGCCAAGACCACACCTTTTCAACCTAAAGTTGTGTCAAAGCAGAATGCATCAGGAAATATCCCACATGTGAAAGGCACCACATGGAGCAGCTTTGGAAAATATATAATGTACGTGCACAAGACCTAATATTGGTGGGTATAATAGTATTATTTTTATTCCAACAGAGTTGAATTATCATTCTTATAAACATGATTGAAAATGTACAAAGATCCCAGTATTACTAAAATGCTTACAGTTCTGTAGCATTGGGATTTGGGATAGGTTTTCTGACTTTTAAATAAAAGTATGAGCTTAGAGCAGTCATTAAGTTGTAGCAAGTTTCAGCATAATAATAGAGAAGGAAACAAAAATATCTTCCAAAAACAGGTGCAAGATCAGTAAATGAAGTTATGCATTCTTACAAAGTAGGGCCTTCTGGTTGCAAAATCTGTGCTCTTTGTTTTAAAAAAATTCCACTCAGGTTCAGGCCTGTCTCCCTTTGAAGTTAGTGGCCAAGTTCCCACCAAATCCAAGGGGCAGCAAGAAAAGGGTTTTAAAAATTAAAAGGAAAGATCTATTTCCTATGCTACCAGATTCTTCATTGTTCAGAGGGTGGCCATGTCCATGTGAAATACAGATCTTGGGGGATCAAAAGTTTTATCTCCATTCCCTAACCAACCCTCGCTGTCCCCCTGCATACTGTAGTTTTCCTAAAGATCTAAAATGTTTTCTTTTCCGATTGCAGGGGGAAATGAAGAGAAACAGGGAATCCAGGCCAAATCAAGATCACAAATCCATGAAGCATTTTCAGCAGTTTGATCTCCCAGGAAGCAGGATTCCAGACCTTATTCATATTTCTTAATAAACAAACTGCCAGGAGTTTTAGTATATGAATAGTACCAATTTTCCTTTTTTTAATGATTCTTCTGAAAGGGAGGAAACTGATTCCTTGGAGAGATAGTACTTTTTATCTACAGGGATTTTGTAAACAAATTGATCCAGATGTTTTCCTTTGGAACTCTCCAGACGTAGTAAATTACTCCTTACTACATCAACACTTCATTTCCTCTATTTGCAGCTAGCACATCAAAACAAACCATTTTAAAAAATGAATAATTGTAATGTTACATTATGATTAACAAGATTATTCCAATGTTTCCTTAATTAAATCTGGTTTCTATACATGGATGAATTCAGTGCCATAAGAGTTTCCAGAAAGGATAAAGACCAAATATTATAAGAATGCATTTGGATTCTTTTCTTAAGCCACTGAAATTGTATCAAAGAAATATTCAGATTTTCTTTTTTTGCCCCTTTTTTGTTACATGATTTGCTACATTTATCTTTGAAAAAGGCACATGTGGGATTGTAACGGATTCCAAGGTCTGAGTACAAGAAATCTAGTCTGCCTTATTGGGTTAAGATAAAAGGAGAGAATGAAACAGAGAGAGAGAGAATGTGGGTGTGTGTTAGATGAGGTAGCAAGAAACAAAATTTGGCAAAAACTGTCTATACACCCATACATTGCAAATGAATAAGCAACCAAGAGCATTTTCCCTGTGCTTCTTATTGCCATGCCTAATAAGCTGTTTCTCAAAACCTAACAGTATGAAAAAGCTTCTAATAGCATTTTGTTAAATGAGAACTAATGTTGAAAAAGTATCTATTAAAAGCAAAGGTGGGGGAAAAGAAAACAAAAGAAACGTAAGATCCATGAAAGGAACAGCTATGGAGACATATCAGAATAAATCCTAATGATATTTTTATGATTCAGTTGATTTCCTTTACATATTTTTCCACTTTAAGATGCTCTGTCCATAACTTGCTAGTTTCTCAGTGGTACTGAAGTAATCTTTCATAATTACACACTTTTTGAAGGTCACACGCTGACAAATTTAGCAACAGCTTTGCTCTCTACGTTTCCTGAATTAAAATATTTGTTTTAAAATGAAGTCATCTAACACATCTATAGCTTTCCAGTTCTTATGAGGACTTTGAGATAAACTGAGTGCACAACCACAGATTACAAAGCAGGTGGCTTGAGGCTAAATCTAAACAGTATCCTCATATTGCTTTGTCAAGTGGGATGCAGATAACTCCTAATGAGTCTGAAGGACTGTCTGGTCACTTTGCTGTACACAAGGTTTAGACAGGTCAAGGTCTAGGCATCAAAGCTTTTAATTATATTCTATTAAATAATCTTTAGTTGTAGAAGATGTAGCTCAAAGACTCATCAGGGCTGTTGTACCTGTTTATTAAAAAATGGTGCACCTACCAGGCCCTCAAAACTTGAAAAATCTATGATGAGATACTGAAAGAGGAGAAGAAACAGACAAAAAAAAGAGGTGAATCTGAGGACACGGTAGAAAAATCGAGGTCATTGTTCTATATCACATTCCCCATGTAAAACAGGAATTTGAAACTCATCGTCTTTTGAATCAGCTGGTATTTGGCAGCATCAATTTTAACATTTAGTTAAACAACTTAGGAGGCAGATTTGGGGAGAGAGGTTAACAATGCAGAACAAACAAATAAAAAATAAACATTTTGATCCTTATTTCATAACCTGCATGTGTTACAAGTCTCAGAGAGTGGTTACTCATCCCCAAAAAGCTAATAAAAAGGAGAAAACAATATGACTGAAGCCAGTCCGTGCTTTTTTTTCTCTTCAAGTAAAAGCTGTGTAAAAGCTGTTGCTGACTGGCAGAGCAGGATTTGAAGATGCCCCTAGACAGGAATTAGCTTCAGGTTGCTGCACTTGTACTGCTAAAAGGGTGAGCACCTCACAAGTATGAACTGTGGTATGGGAGGACCCAAGCCAGCAGTGGCCCAAGCGTGCTGTAAGGAGATAACAGGTTTCATCTTTGGTAAAAGGGAGATGGCCACCCACACACACAGCTAAAATCATCCAGTACTTAACTGGGTCATAAGAAAAAGTAATGCTTGTGTGTCTGGGCAATAACTAAATGCTATGTTAAGTCTTAAAGCTTGCACAACTGACACAGTCCAAATCAACAGAGGGATTACTGAGGTTCCCTTTAAACACACACACACAAACACACACACACACACTTGAAGCCCCCCAAAATTCAAGTGCCCCTCTGAAGCACAGTGAAATCTTTTGGATCTACTGCAAGCTCTGGAAAGCAAAGGAACAACAGAAAGATCAGGCTTTGTTGTGAGCTTTCTGGTACTTCCTGCTTGCTGACAGCCCACAAATTACCTGGACAACAGCCTTCCTTGCAGTATTCTGGCACTGCTGCTTCCAGTCTGACTGGAACCAGGAAATGCATTAGCACAAAAATGCAAACTGAATTAATCATACTTTTCTGAACCTCAAAAGGTTCAAGTTTTAGGCATGGACTTATGGAGAGAGGGGGTTTTTTTTATCTGAATGGGTCGCCCCTTCCTAGCTGACAGACAGGCAAGACCTTTTCTTTGCTCTTCTTGCGTCTCACTAGCTAGTCCCCCAATATGTGGTGTGGTTGCATGTATCACAGCTTGCTCCTTTTTGCAATATTCCTTATGTTCAAAGTAACAGGTGGGCACCAATCCAGTGTGAAAGCCTTTTAATATCAGAGGGATGAATTAAAATGGATAAGTAGGAAGAAAAAAGGGCACCCTCTTTCCACTCTCAACTTCCCTCCTTTAAAGAAGACAACTGGGGGGGGGTCGGGGGGGGGGTCGTATTTGCCTTTTTGCTGTCTCTTCACTCATCCCAGCCAAACTCTTAACTATCTACGGCCCCATTACCAAGACCAAGAGCAACACACACCCCCATCTATACACAACCTGTGCCTTTGCTAACCCAAGCAGAATTCAGAATAAACCTGAGCTCCCCTCAGTTCCCTACAATCCCCCTGTCCAAAACACCCCACTTTAATCCAACCCCTCCCAAGGTTCAAATCATTGACCCTCTCACTCACCAAACCAGGTAAAGTTCCCCTGCCCACATACCCTCCCCAGAGCTCAGAACACACCCTAACCTACGCAATCCCCTTGCATCGCACACCCCCAGACTCCGAAAACTCAGACAGGTTTCCCTCGCTTTATGAGGGTTCTGTATGTGCAAATTTTCTCTTATGCAATGACCCTTTTTATACGAAAAATTCGTTATATGCGAGGTAAATTCACTCTTATGCAATCAGTGTGGTGGAAGCCCACAGTCAGCTGCTTTGTGCAGTGCATTGTGGGAATGACGCACACCAAAACATAGTCTCCTGTGTGGATGTGTGCTCCTCACTCGCTGTCTGCAACACATGTTTCTGTAGTTGCCATCCCCATTATGATAGTGCCCTGTGCTTGTGTGTACTGTCTGCTGTTGGTGAGTACTGTACCAAACTTGTCTTGTAAAAGTGGTGGAAATGGGTCTGGGGGTCAGTACAGTCGAGGTCTTGGAACGTATCACTATTTGTTACATTGTAAAGTGGGTTCCCTTTATGCAAATTCAAGTTATGCTCCGTTTTCCAGGAATGCATGTACAGCATAAAGCAAGGGAAACCTGTATTCATATACCAAGGGTCAACACAGCCTCAGGGCCTTTCCTCCTCCCAAACCTACTTGAACTACCAGAAAGAGGAGTGATGACAGTAGAGACCTGTGTAAGGGTGTATTAAACTATGCCTTTATGGAGACAATCTACAGTACACTACCCTGAAGACCCCTGTTATGTTAACTGATTCCCTACTGCACAAGGTCAGCGGGGTGCAGGGTATCCATTGCCTGATGTCAGGAAAGAAGATATTGAGGAACTCCTATCCTCTGTTTCTCTGGAGATAATCCGAACCAGCTCTGTTGAAGCATGAATTCCCTGTTCTGTGCTGGCCTCCTATGTTTCAGGCAAAGATTCTGTTGAGGCCTGAGGTCCCATGACCTCTAGGTAGCAACAAGGGCACTTCACTTTGTAGTACATCAGCCACACCACAAACCATACTGCATCTTCAGTGTGTGCTGCTGAGGCATTTCTGGTGGGACTTTGTCCTACCCAGCATGAGTGTGAGGCTGCTCCTGATCCTCTTACCATCTCCAAGTTCCTCCATACTGGATTTCAGTTTCAGTCCATAATTCTGTTGCATACTTCTCCTCTTAAAAATGTGGAACACCGGGCTGGCCTTATGTAATGCCCATTAAACAAGAGCAGAGACAAAGTGACACATCAGAAGTAAGATGGAACTCTTAATCCTTTGGTTGTGGTTCACTAATTAGAATTTATGCACTGGAAAAAAATCCTATTCCTGGCACTGAGTTAATAAAGATATTAAAAAGTCTGGAAAACTGGGGGAAAAAAAACAGTATAATTGTCTAAGAAAACTAGGACATCTGGTCATTTCCCAAAGAATTATTATTATATACCACAATCATTTCAACAGGAGGCAAGCCGGAGAAGTACTAACACGAGACTAAAGTGAAAGAAAGCAGTAGCAAGATAACACTGTTTTTAAGCTCCCAGTATTCAGACACTGACTCCTGAGAGAAAGCAGACTCATCTCAGGACAATCTAGTCTGTTTTATTGTATTCTTCTTTAAAATATGATTTTGTGTAATTAAAGCAGGAGTGACTGAGTCCAGTAGGGATGCAATAAACGCAAAGCTAAAAAAAAAAAATACAAAAAAAGTTCTCCTTCGTGTAGCCATTTGGACCAATGTAAATGATGCCATTCTGATTGGGTTGCATTTTACATTGTTTTTTCAAGGAAGTTAATGGATATCTAAGGTTCAGGGTAAGACTGCAATGCATATTATCTGCATAGGCAAGAGCAGGATGCACTGATACACTTCTGTCAGCCAGATATTCCCCATGACTATTTCCAGAGCCCACCCAAGGAATCTGAGGGGCCACTCACCTTTCTTGTACCAACAACCTGTGGAACAGCACAAGAAAAAAAAAACTCTGACAAAATGAGATGTAAGAACGTTTGCTTTTTGCTGATTTTTCTGTCTGTGTATTTTTGAATGGTGATGTTTTGTGACACACAAAGTTAACTGTTAGCTATTGTTAGATATCATCCTAATAAAGGTGCATTAGTTACAGTGTAGTTATACCAGGCTAAATTCAATAAACTACTTAGGCACTTAAAAGCTAGGAGCTGCAATGCCAACCCCAAACCTAGGAATGAATCCCAGACCTGTGCTCCTAATACAGTGCATGGAAAGAGTTAGGTACCTCACAAAGAATCCCAAACAAGCTTCAGGCTGACCCGGGAGCTACGTAAAGGCATACACACAAAGCATCCGGCCAGTAGGAAATCCTTAAATCCTGAGACCCAGAAACCACATGGGTGTTTGCAGTAAGGCACCTCCAAGCATTTATGAGCCACAGCTGAAAATCCTCTCCTGAAAGTAGCTGCATTTACCTTCTCCTTAATATTGAGCAGGGCGCTCTCTCTCCTCTGAAAACATGGTCAGAAGAGAAAATTGCAGTGATGCCCCTCTTTTGTAATAGGTTAGTAATTAAACCACTTGCCTGTCCAGGAAATGGGAGACCAGATGTAATTTCCTTCTCTGGCTCAGAGGATCCAAACCCAATCTCCCACCTCTGAGAACAATGCCCTCTAACCACCAGGTACCTAACCACCAGGTACTGACTGGTAAAGGGGGGAATTTGCTGCCTTTCCTGCT
>NW_005842928.1:335838-341894 GCF_000455745.1 Alligator sinensis
GTTTTATCAGGTCAGAAAAAAGGGCAAGAAATGAAGTATGGCTTTATAGAATATTGTGTAGAGCACTCCTTGGCAGGGAGGGATGCCAGGGATGTGGCTTCTCTGGCTTGTTTCTAAACAGTATGCAGTGACACTGCTTAAGGCTAAATACAGAAGCTGCCCTGGGGAAACAAGAAACAAAACTCAGCTCTTCCTGTATCCCATATGCCCAGTCCTAGCCACTAGGTTGAAGAGTTACACTCCCTCTTCTGCAGGTATAAGGTTTATATGAGCTGTTTTGAAGTGGCTTCATTTTGGCACATATTTTATTGCCCTGTGAAAGAGGTGTTTTAAACAGATAATGTGCCTGTTTCAAATCTTGCTATTTTTATTGCCTCTTTATTTTGCTAGTAACAAATGAGACTGTAATGGATGACAGAATTTTAAACATTAAATTTGCTTTTCACCAGTTGGGGGATTTGCTTATTATATGACCTTTGGCAATGAAAATAAGTGACCAGTTTCTCTTTTATTTACAGGCAGAACCAAGTCCTACTTGTCTGCTTCACAGGAAAAGAGTGATACTTTGCAGTTTCCATCCGTTCATTTCAGTGTGCTTGACAAAGCATGGTAAATATGAGCATCCATGCTTTACATAGGAAGAAACTGAGGTGAAGGAGCTCATCAAAGTCACATAATTAAGCTCATTTGCTGAGTATGGAGTATAATCTAAGTTCCCTGGGTTCCCTGTCCACTAGGTCATAATGCCCAATAATTGTTCTGCTGTATTTTGTTCTTTTTACCTTAGAATACAGCATTTATCTGCCCTGGTTGACTAGTTAGTCAGACTGCATCACAGAAGCCAAGAGAGAAAAGGAACCACATTCAAGGTGTTGGTTTGTTTTCAATGCCTATTTAACTTTAGTAAATAACCAACTTTTGAATTGATTGCCTTTGTTAAAGATTCAGTATCTATACTCCCTCAATTATGTTGTGAAAGAAATCAATGTATGTCCTCTGAGAGACCCACAGAGTCTCCAGCAAAACCATAACAGGGTAGACTTGGCATATCTAATATTTCTAAAGTAAAAATGAAATAGAAAATCAAAGGATAGAATGTCAACATTCTTTATACATCATAAAGCAGCAAAAAATCAGCACATACTGATAAAAGTTGGATTTTTTAATTCTTTGCAAGCCTTAGAATCATAGAAAATTATGGATGGAGGGCACCTCAGGAAGCATCTAGTCCAACCCCCTGCTCAAAGCAGGACCAGCCACAACTAGATCATCCCAGCCAAGACTCATCTAGTCAGGCCTTAAAAACCTCCAAGGATGACTCCACCACCGCTCTGAGTAACCTGTTCCAGTGCTTTACTATCCTTCTCATGAGAATTTTTATTCCTCATATCTAACCTAAACTTCCCTTGCTGCAACATGACACCATTGCTCCTTGTTCTGTCATGTGCCACCACTGAGAACAGTCCAGCTCCATCCTCTTTGGAACCTCACTTCAGGTAGTTGAAGGCTGCTGTTAAATCCCACCTCAGTCCTCTCTTCTCCAAACTAAAGGAGCCCAGTTCCCTCAGCCTCTCCTCATAAGTGACGGGCCCCAGCCCCCTAACCATTTTCATTACCTTCCACCGGACTTTCTGCAATTTGTCCACATTCTTTCTATAGGGGAGCAGGTGGGGGACAGAGGGTGCAAAACTGGACTCACTAGTGCCATATAGAATCACTCCCCTCGATCTGCTGGCAATGCTCCTACTAATGCAGCCCAGTATGGCATTAACCTTCTTTGCAACAAGGGCACACTGTTAACTCATATTCAGTTTATTGTCCACTGTAACCCCCAGGTCCTTTTCTGCAAAGTTGCTGTTAGCTGGTTGGTCCACAGCCTGCATCAGTGCATGGGATTGTTCCATCCTAAGTGCAGGACTTTGCACTTCTCCTTATTGAACCTCATGAGATTTCTTTCGGTCCATCCGCTAATCTGTCTAGGTCTCACTGTTTCCTAGTCCTACCCTCCAGTGTATCTACTGCTTCCCCCAGCTTGGTGTCATATGCGAACTTGCTGAGGGTGCACTCCATCCCATGGTCCAGGCCATTGATAAAGATATTGAACAAAACCAGCCCCAGGACTGACCCCTGGGGCACTCCACTTGAGACTGGCTGCCAACTAAACATAGAGCCGTTGATTACTACCCTCTGAGCCAGTTTTCTATCCGCTTTACAATCCATTCATTCAACCCATACTTCCTTAGCTTGCTTGCGAGAATATTGTGGGAGACCATATCAAAAGCCTTGCTAAAGTCAAGGTATATCACATCCACTGCTCTTCCCTCATCCACAGAACTAGTCATCTCATCATAGAAAACAATCAGGTTGGTTAGGCATGACTTCTCCTTGGTGAATCCATGCTGGCTGTTCCTAGTAACCTTCTTCTCCTCTCTGTACTTAGAAATGGATTCCTTGAGGATCTGCTCCCTGATTTTTCCAGGGACTGAGGTGACGCTGACTGGACTGTAGTTCCTTGGATCCTCCTTCTTCCCTTTCTTAAATATAGGCACTATATTTCCCCTTTTCCAGTCATCCGGAGCTTCTCTTGACCGCCACAAGCTTTCAAAGATAATGCCCAGAAATGCAATCATATTGACCAGTACCCTCAGCACCCTTGGGCGCATTGCATCCTGGAGCTGGTTTTGATCAATATCTTCATTAATTACCTGGAAGATGGGATGGATTGCACCATCAACATGTTTGCAGACATCACTAAGCTGGGGAGTGTAGTAGATACACTGGAGGGTAGGGCTAGTATTCAGAGTGACTTAGACAAATTGGAGAATTGGGCCAAAAGAAATCTCATGAGGTTCAACAAGGACAAGTACAATGTCCTGCACTTAGGAAAGAAGAATCCCATGCACTGCTACAGCCTGGGAACTGACTGGCTGGGCAGCAGCTCTGCAGAAAAGGACCTGAGGTTTACAGTGGATAATAGGAAGCTGAATATGAGCCAATAGTGTGTCCCTGTTGCAAAGAAGGCTAATGCCACAATGGGCTGCATTAGTAGGAGGGTTGCCAGCAGAACAAGAGAATTAATTATTCCACTCTGTTCTGCAATGGTGCGGCCAGATCTGAAGTACTGTGTCCAGTTTTGGGCCCCCCACTTTAGAAAGGATGTGGACAAGTTGGAGAGAGTCCAGCGGAGAGCAACGAAAATGGTTTGGGGCTGGGACACCTCACTTATGAGGAGAGGCTGAGGGAACTGGGTTTATTTAGTCTGCAGAAGAGAAGATTGAGAGGGGAGTTGGTAGCAGCCTTTAACTACCTGAAGTGGGGTTCCAAAGAGGATGGAGCTAAACTGTTTTGAGTGGTGACAGATGACAGAACAAGGACAGTGGTTGCAGCAAGGGATGCTGCAGCAAGTTGGAGGTTTAAGTTGGATATTAGAAAAAAGTTTCTCACTAGGAGGGTGGTGAAGCACTGGAACAGGTTACCAAGAGAGGTGGTGGAATTTCCATCCTTGGAGGTTTTTAAGGCCAAGCTTGACAAAGCCCTGGCTGGGATGATCTAGTTGGGGAGGGTCCTGCTTTGCATAGGGGGTTGGACTAGATGACTTCCTGAGGTCCCTTTCAACCCTAATTTTCTATGATTCTATGACTGGTACACATCCAACTTTTCTAAATGCAGTACAACGTCATAAATCTGGCATCTTTGGGACCTAGCACCTGCCAAAAATTTGAAAATTCTGGATTTTTTAATGAGTGAGGCTGGGGCTAGGGAAGGGGTGGGGGGAGGGCTGGATAGGAGCAGGCTGCTGCCCACCCAACCTCCCCCCCACAAGCAACGGGAAGAGCCTGGTGCTGCCTCCGGCCCCAGCCTGCAGCGGCAGCCTGCTTTCATCCGTTGCACAGATCTGGGGGCACGCGCCCCCCAGGAAGAGCCCAACACAGCCCCCCACCCACAGGCCTCACAGGGTGCGGGTAGCGTCAGGAACCGTGCCTGGCTACCCTGTGCCCTGCACCCACATACAGTTCCCTCGGCTTTGCTCCCTGCTGTAGCCCCAGGAGCGGCGATGCCACCTGCCTGCAGTGGAATTCGGAATGCCGGATTGATGAAGTTATACTGTAGTCCCTACCCTGTTCTTTTATCAGTGTCGGCTGCTCACCTCTGCCCCAAACTGTGCTTCCAGGTGCAACAGTCTGGGAGCTAACCTTTCCTGTGAAGACTGAGGTATAAAAAGGCATTGAGTAAGTCAGCCTATTCTGCATTGTATCTTTCACTAGGGTGCCTCCCCCATTCAATAAAGGCCCCACACTTTCCCTAAGCTAGTTCTTGCTGCTCACATACTCGTAGAAACCCTTCCAGTTGCCCTTCATGTTCCTTGCTAGCTGCAACTCCAGTTGTGCTCTGGCCTTCCTGATTTCAACCCTGCATGCCAGAGCAATACTCTTATACTCCTCCTTGTTTATCCAAGTTTCCACTTTTTGTGAGCTTCCTTTTTGTGTTTTACCTCACTGAGAAGTTCGCTGCTAAGCCAAGCTGGTCTTCTGCCATACTCGATAGTCTTCCTGCACATCAGGATGGTTTGTTCCTGCACCTCCAGTAAGTTTTCTTTAAAATACAACCAGCTCTCCTGGACTCCTCTGCCCCTCAGACTGGCCTCCCACCGGATTGTGTTCATCAGTTCCCTGAGCAAGTCAAAGTCTGCTTTTCTGAAGTCCAGTCCTTACTCTGACTTAAAGAAGCAGCATTAACTTGGATTCTAGGACAGGTTGGTTTTTGTTTCATTTTGGGGTTTGGGGTTTTTTTTGCTTTTTCTAGTAGCTAAAAGTAGTTTCAAGGACATTTGCCCAGAAACTCATTGCCAATTTGTGCACTTTTCCAACCATATTTTCCGGGGGGGGCAGCTGTTGTTGTTGTTTTAAGTATTTCTCTCTTCTTTATTATCATATCTGAGACCCACATACTCAACAAGGGAAACTATCAATAAAAGATAAGCAGTAAAACAAACTGTGCAAACTAAGTGTAATCAACTGCTCCTCTCCCAACACACAAAACCCTGGTATTCAGGTTCTGAATAGAAGGCCTGCTGATGTGTGTTGGGGGGGGGGGGGGGGGGGTCTATGCTTGCAACCTGGGGCAAAGTGACTGTTGCAGCAGGAAACAACTTTGACCACCTGAAACCCAAGATCCTGATCCTACCTTTGTCTAAGGTAATTTGCAACATCACAGCCTCACAGGAGAGCTGAGACTCCTTACCAGCTAAGAACTGCTGCCCAGAGGGTTTTTCCATCTATTGACTCCTCTGTGAAATCCTGTGAAATATGAAACTTTCATTTCTACCCAGGAGAACTTTTACAATCTTTTCTCTGACGCCTGATGAAGGATGTTTGTGCCCAAAAGCTTGCAATTAAAGAAATTTGTTTGCAAAAATCTTGTTGGTCTAATAAAAGATGTCACCTCTGTCCATGAGCCCCGATTGCTTTTTCCTCTAGACCAATTTGGCTACAACCTGGATACCTGTTGCAGCTTATGCACTTGACTAGCTTCTATCTTTCCTATGGGATGTAACTACAGCTGTGCTCATTGTTTAGTAGGGTACCAAGTTCATTGGATTGTGGAAATACAAAATTGCAGTTCCTCTGTGGACTTCCTCCTGTGGTTTTCCACGGGTCTAGGACAGACAATCACTCCATAATGTTCAGTGGAGTGCATATATCACTTTGTTCTTTCTGCACTAACTCCACTTCAACATAGCTCCCAACTCAGTGCTTAAACAATGCAGAGCGCTTTGTGCAAGCTTTCTGTGCCAGGAAGGAATTCCCCTAAAGTGCAGTTCAACACACAAAATAACAAGCTAAGGGAGAAGAGGAAAGTGTTTTCTACTCCCCTCATTTTCACTTGCAGTCTTACAGGGTACTACAGCTGGTAAAACGTTTCCAGAGAGAAGCCTAACATACAAATCTGACATTTATGCAGAAGGAGCTTATATGCATGTTTACCACTGCCCTCTACTGGAAAGAGCCACACCTGTCTGGGTATCCCAGTTTTTAAATGTCTTCTCTTCCCATTCC
>NW_005842928.1:341929-382838 GCF_000455745.1 Alligator sinensis
GCTTGAAAATTACCAGTGAGAGCTGATGGGGAGGCTGAAGAGGTGAAGGCCTGTGGTGCTTTTGACACAGCCGACGAGTTCCATCCTCCAATGCCCCAGGCCGACAGCCAGGAGGAGGAATTCGTTGAGTTTGTCGAGGAGCGGGAGGTTATTCGTTAGAAACCTCCATCAGAAAGAAAAAAGGTTTTGTTCTGTGGGTGCGACAGCTGCCTGAAGTGATGACAGCTAATTTATGGTCTGTTCACAGCTGGAGGAGAGGAGCCCATCCTTTGCTTTTTCTTATAGTTATGATTTTATAGCCCTGTATTGAGCAACGACTACTTGCAGTAGTTGAAACAAAAAGCCAGGCTTTCTCTGAATCACGAGCAAGGCTTTCCCCTACTGCCTCCCTCCCTTGGCTACTAACGTAAGAACCTGTCACAGTTATAATCACACCACATGGCTGCCCACAGAGACCGCCCACTCCTGTACCTGGGGCACAAATCATCCCAGGCAAGTGAGAAGGGGCAGGGAGAATACAGAAAGGGACCCTTCTCACCCCCCTCTACATCAGTCAGCCGACTTGGCTTCACACAGGAGACAGCACCCCCTCCCACCATGCACTAGGGACTGCCACAGTGACCATCTCTGTCCTCAGGGCTACTGTAGGAACAATGTAGTTCCATGTCACTCTTATACAGAGCTGCATTACACGGCCACGGCCGCATTTTGGACAACGTGGTGTGTGATGCCATTCCCAGTGTCCTTCCTTGAATTGTTGAGAACAGTAATGAAGTATCTTTCAGTCTGCATCAAAATTTTGAAGAGACACTTGGCTCCATTCAGAAGATGCTCAAGACCCAGCAGGATTAGGTCCCAAAACCCTCAGGAAAGCAAAACCCTCAGGAAAGCTCAGGGGTGTCATTTTTCCCCTTTACTGAGTTCACTTGTGCTTTTAATAGCTAACTTAAGGTGGGAGTCAAAGATTAACAAAGTTTACAAAGAATCAGTTGTTTTAAGGCTTGCTTGTTTACTCCTTAAGCCTGTGAAGAAATTTATGATGCTAATAAAAACTGAGTGAAAATAAATAAAAGAGGCTTTAAATTAAAGGAGCATGAGGTTTACAATTGTAGTATAAACCAGAAAAAGATGCAATGGCTTTGCAAGTTCTGAATTTAGGGTGTCCTCCTTCTGTGTTTTACAGTATTGTTAATGTTCCTTAAATGTAAGCAATCTGTTTTGCACTTAAATATTATGCTCTTTGTTCCACAATTTGGAAAAACAAATTCCCCTTTAAGCAGCTGCTTTGTCTGACCACAAGAAAATAAAGACAGAGGAGCAGCAAACTTAAGGTTCAGATCCATGCAGATCTGCTCCTGTGCTCTGAACTACAATAAATTTACTGCTCAGCAGCCTGCCTATATGTTTTGTGCCCGTATGCATTAACTGGGAAATCCTTGAGTTTTCCCCTAAAAATGAAGATTAAATTGTAGTAAATGGGGGTGACTTGCAGTAACCTACCCAAATCACAATATCATCACTCTGACACTGCAAGCCATGTAAATCAGAAGCAAAAAATAAGGACCATGCCTTTTTCGTGTTTCTCATTAGCCATTTCCATCTCCTCTGGCTCCCTTCCCTTTGCATTCAGGCTTGGTGTTGTATTCCTTCCCCATAAGAAACTATCCCTGACACTGCCTGCCTTATGAACTGCTCTCCCATCTCTCTCCTTTCTTCAGGTCCCTGTCCTATTGCCATGCTCTTTGCTCTCTCTCAGTATCTTCCAGTCTACCACACTTCTTGGTCCCCTTCTAGCTCCCACCCTCTCCATTCTCCTACCTCTGTCCTTGAAAAAATAATTAAACAGCAATCTGCTCCCCATTAACTCTATAGAGAGTTCCTCTGCACATTTGGGTATGTGGCTTCATAATTCGGAATTGCAACAGTTGGGTAGGGAAACAGTTGCAAGTTATTCAGTATGGACACAGAATTCCTGTTTCAAAACTCATTAGAGTTTGCCTATATAAAGACTGAAGGAAAAACTGACAGAGGACTTCAAGATTTGGTTTAATTAAGAGATTGGCATCTTTCTATATTTAGGAAAGCGCAGCTTGAAGTTGCTGTTAACCTTTGTTCCTTGCAAGGTTGCTCATTGGCTAAATTCCACCACCCCAATCACACTGGGATTATCTAATCCTAATTGTAATTGCTTCTGCCTCTCATATTGTTTGAATGTTTAGTCGCATTGCTTTGCAGGATTTCTTTTGCAATACTGCAGCAGCTGTTGTTATTAAGATTCTCAGTTAAATATCTTTCCCTGATGTTTTGTAACTACAAGTCAATGTGTCTCACAGATCCCACAATGCAGTAGGGTAAGACTTTATCTAAGTGTCTCACAAAGGTGTTTTATAACCCTCTGTTTATGTTTGACCAAAAAATTTAGCTCTGGGGATCACCGTATAGAACCTGTTGTGATGGTATAGTTACCTACCTCCCCTCTGGCAGCAGCTGGGGTTGCTTAAATGCCTTCTATCAGTGCCATAACTACACAGTCCTGTGCTCTAAACAGCAGTGGTGGCACAAGGAACAGACACCAGGATGCCAGCAGCAGGGGCTGAGTGAGCAGTGATGACAGCTGCCATTTTTGCACACACACCACCCTAAAGACAGTACCTGCAGCCGGTGCCCAAGTCACCCCTTTGGTTATGCTGCTGCCTTCTGCTGATGAACACTGGAGGTCTCTCCAATGTGGCAAAAAGCTAGTGACATGTCCATTTTGGAGGGTCTTTCACCAAGATTTGCCAGCTTTGGTGCCCTGAATTTTTCTTCTGTCTCATTATTTATCTCTATTAGTGTCATTATGTATTTTTTACTGTACTGCCTGGGTGATCTAGTCATTTTTCAAACATAGAACAAAAGCAATAGTTCCTGCCCCAAGTATCCAAATATAAACAGATAGATACAGGCAAGTAGGGAGTACAAGAAAACAGTGAGACAATACTGGTCAGCAGAAGGGAATGGGCTCAATACACCAATGACAAAAACCACCGTCAAGTTCTTTTGCATGCAGTGCAGAAAAAGGAAAGTTTCAAGGAAGAATTTGAGGGAGGATCACATTAGCTTTGTGGTCATCTACCGGGAGCTCTTCAATCATGACAAACAGGAAAGCCTAAGGCACAATGTAGGGTAGTATGGCACCTTTCTACAAGGTCGTCTTTAAAAATCAAATGGTATTCTAACGCAATTGTAGTACTTTAATCCTTGGTACTAATATCAGTATCTCTAAGAATCTCTGAGGACTAATTCCCATGAGATTTTTTTTTTTTTTTGTATTTCCAAGTTGTTATCTTGTGAACAAATAGTAGAAGTTCCCACTCTTGTACCGTATGGAACACAAAAAAAGAGGAATTGTTCATTCCTTGCATGTTAAATAGACAAAATGCTTCCCTTCATTTCAGCCCTAGCATTCTTCTTTTCAAATGATCCAGCTGAATGACAACTTAATTGAGGGCTGTTTCACTCATTTTTTCAGATATGTGGTCTAGTCCAGAGAACACCATCCAGTGGTTACAGTGGTTTTGAAGGAACATGGAGCTACATTACAAGCCAAAAATAAAAGTGTTCGCTTAGTATTCAGTGGATTGAACCTAATGAAAGAAGCACAGAAAAGGAAACGTACTGGAGGATAGATTGACAAGGACTCTATAAAGGCTACGGTCTTGATAAACCAATGACCTGCATCTTTTACAAATGTTTTCTAGGCCAATCTGAGAATGTTACAGTCTCCTGGCAAAGATGCAGAATGCCACCTTGCACATAGGCAGATTAACACACAGAGCTCGAGACAACAAGATAATAAGGCAATTTAATATCTCTCCAAGTTAATATCTCACCCTATTTGAATGACCAGTTAATGTTACTACAAGGCCCCTCTGCCTATAAAGTCTAGTGCATTTATAGGACTATATGAATAACACATTCTCTGATGGTACTTAAAAAGGCTCAAAACAAATAAATTAATTTAGTATGTTATGAAATAATTAAAACAATACCAACATCTTTTATTGTTTCCACACAGACTTTTTTTCTCACTGGCCTGCTCTATTTGCTTGTTGCCAAAAGTCAAGATGGTCCCGAAGAGTGGTATGATAAACTTTCAAGTTATTTATGTGAATGACAATTGTCATTTCCAAGCTAATAGCTGGGGGAGGCCACCTTCCTCAAAGAGGATACAGAGAATGACAATTCTTCTGATGCTTACCGTGTGGGAATAACTGAAAACATATTTCCACCTTGTTTTAATACTGGTTTAACAATCAGAAGTAAAGTTTAATTTTTTCTCAAATAAATTTCTTTAATAACATATTCAATTCTTTTTATGATTGTTCAACCATTACAAAAAAATGACCAACTTAAAAGGAAAATTTTATTATGCTATTATGCCCTAAGGGCTTCCTGCTCCATACAACCCTACAGGATAATTAAATGTGATTATATTCCTTTAAAGTAGCTGCAGTTATTAGTCACTCATCTAAGAACACTCTCAGCACACCACATATTTTTGCAATAGTTCTGAATTTGTGCTCCCTTGAAAAGGGCAGAGTTCAGAGGTGCACATTATTATCTAAAAACAGGTTTTTCACGTTCTGATTCCAAAAGCCGGCTTTTTTCCTAAGGCCTAGACCCTGCAATGAGTCTCTATGAGTGGACTTTGGCCACCACTCATGGGACCTCACTGAAGTCAAGGAGACTCCACAGCAGGCATAGAGGTCATTTGCGTAGCAGTCATTGCAGGACTGGGTTCTAAGCTAACATTAAAACAGTATGTAAATTCTGACCTCAATAAGTCAAAGGCGAAATCCCACTGGCTTGAACAGGCTCAGAACTTGACTCATTAAATAGTCTTCTCCACTGGAGTATCACTTTGCTAGCATCATTACTGATGTCATTTTTGGCAAGACAGTGCACCCGACCAGCATGTTCAGAAAGGCGAATCCACTAAGCAGTTCATTCACGGTTAAAGTGGCTTCTGACCTTTTGAAATTTTGCTGCAACAAGCAAAACGGATGCCATGTGGGTTAAAAACAGGAAGGAAATGGGTTGGCTTGGAACTGGAGAATCGTTGGTGCGTGCTGATGGAAGTATGAGTCGGTCAGGGAAATACACTACAGAAGAAAAGGAAAAAAGCCACAAATGTGCCAACACTGATCAAGTTTCACAACAGAGTTCATGAATGCATAGAGAAATGTGAACTATCTTACAGAAATGCTGGTTGCAAACAGGTTTGTACTTTGTTCTCAGATTACACTTCAGTTCACCTGTTGTATCATTGAGAAAAGTTAGCCTTGACACTACAGTTAATTTTTACCTAGCATGACTCTGGTAAACAGAAGCTCTGAAATAATTCTTTTTTTCTTCTTTTTTGGAGGACAGTGTAAGAGTTACATCTGTACTACAATGAATATACAGTAATCATACACAAAGGCAGAGGAAGGAGATGCATACTATTACAGATTCCTACCTACCCAGTAAATCTGTGTAATGAAATCCAACTTCTATAAAAAGACCTAGAGATTAAAAACACACAGCACCACTTATACAGGAAAGTCTGGCCTGGCTTCATGCCCATCCTCACGGTCAAGTTCCTGTTCCAAAACCAGCTGCATCACTTTTCTCTCAAATCTCCCATGGGTCACCATAACCTTAGCTAAGCAGAAGTGGTACAGATAGTAGTAAAAAAGGAGATGGTAAGTATATTTGTTGCATAGTTTCAAATGAAAGGAACCATGGTTGAGAACAAGATTGCAGTTAATTTACTTTTAGATGCATTCCTATGTGGTCAGTACAGGCAATTTGTTGCAACTAATACAACACTTAATTTACATTTTATAGACTATACACAACATCTCGCAGAACATAACACCAGTCACCAAACTTACAAAATAAAGGCCAGTGGGAAATTGCACCAGATTCTGCAAACTTATCCCCATTTGACCAAATTTTCTGGGTGACACAATGGCTTAATCCACTATTCTAGACCTTACATTTTAAGAGCATAGTTTAAATCTGGCTTCAAGGGAATGAGTTTGATGATCTAACTTTAGCCTCTAGTGAAAGTTTATCTACATTACAAAAAACTCACCACACAATTAGAGATATGTCAGTATAATTGGTAGAGTCTGTTCAAAAGAAGTCCAAGATCGGGTCAACGGGGGTGGTACAGGTCAATATGATGGGGACTGAGCATGGTAGGAAGCATACACGATGTCTGCACTGTGCCTAGTCACCATCAATAACATCCTTCCCTCACCTTCATCAACAGTGACTCCAAACTTTTCAAAGCAGCCCATGGGGATTTAGCCAGGCAGCTATGCTCTTGAGCCAGCTACAAGTCATTAAACATTTGTCCATTCACAAAAAAACAAGTTTCAGTTTATCTTCAACCAAACATATGACACAAACCTGGGCTTCTAAACCACCCATTCCAAAAGACAAGCAATAAAAAAATACTGTGGGGTAAAAAATGAGAGTAAACTACTGAACCTTAATGTTTGTAGAAAATGTGCTGATAATACTGCACAGGCATAGAACAAAGGAAATACGCCACTTAAGGATGCAGACAGATTTGAAGCACTTCCAAAGCAGTATAAACAGCTTTATACCAAAATAAAATGTGAGTATATAGAAGTGCATGCCTGCTATACCACTCCAAAACTGGTCGAACGCATACCAGAAGAAATTAGGTAGCTTTTTGTAGTGGTGTTTCTCAAATCACATGTGTACACTTGTCACATACAGGGATCAAACTGTGACTCTCACTCAGTTCAGCTCCTGCATCCCTCTCATTCCCTCCTGTTCCATGTGAGATTGAATCTACATTAAGCCGTTTCATATAGAAACCTGCTTCTGTCTCCCACCTCCCCAGACCAGCTCAGCTGTGCTGGCCAGCAGAAAACACTGACACAAGCTGTATCATAACAGCCTACCAACAGGGTCTCTTCCCCCACCATATCAAATGTGCGAAGTACACGCAGAGGAGTATGAGATCCCCTTGTTCCTCTGTGTGGGTATGCAGCTGGGTGCACAGTTGTGCTGGGAATGAGAAAGGAAATTAGAACCTAGTCTTCAGGAAAGTTTTGGTGCCCCTGTAATTTCCCAGTCTTGTATATTTTGTTGTCAGTGTCAATCATTTCCAGATTGCACTGATTTTTTATTTCCAAGTGCAGTTGCCACTAACCCTGTTCATTTATACACTCCATAATTTCTAGTAGGACTTCCATGTCCCATCATTTGAATTGTAAATAATACTATGGAGGGTTCAGTTATTTTTTTGTTAGTGACGCTGTCCTCTCTTGATTCTGTTGTTTTGAGACATTCTCCCCATTTCTCGACGGACTTCCTGTGTCCCACGTCAAAGTCCTTCCTAGCCGGCACTGTTTTTACCATAGCTACCATAACACAAGACTACAATCAAGTGCCCCTGACACCAGAGAAAAGATGAATGAAACTCAACAAGTTTCAGTATTACCAACATTGGTCAGCTTTTTGACACATTCTCTCTGTCAGCAAATAGCATTTCAACAACAATATTGGAGGGAATATTTTTCAACCAAAATGTTTCATATTTTGCTGAAATGTCAACAAGAAGAAATTTTCACAACAAACAAAAAACTAAAGAAAAGGAAGGAAGGATGAAAAAAATAACTGTAATAGTACATATAAAAGTTTTAGTTAAGTATGAAAAAGTTTACTTAAAAATTCAAATTAAATTAAAAATGCCTTCTTGTTTAAATAACTACATTAAGGTTTCCTTCTTCCAACCAGTTTTAACCACATTTATTAATGAAAAGAACTGTTACATGAATAGTATGTTACATGTAGAATAGCATAAAAGTGTATAGAAATATTAATTTTAAATGTGAGGAAACCAGACAGATTTTAAAAAATCCACAAAGATACCCAAGTAAGAGTTCTCCGTTGATCCTGAGTGAAAAGACTGAACAGCAGAGATGCACAAGAAACATACATTCACAACGACATGGGACAGGAAAAAAGCAGTAATAACATCTGAAGATTTTTCTCTCTTTAATCTGCGTAATGAAAAATTGTTGAAATGTGAGTGGTTTCTTTTAAAAATAGACTAAAGCAAGCCACAAATTCCAGATAATTAAATATATTCTCAGACTTGGATATGGGGAACAGGGGACTACATATTAATTATATGAGTAAGGATTCTTCATATACAAGGAATAATCTACAAAATCCATTTTCTTTTTTGCAAGTGCCTTTCAAATAAGTGTGTTAAAATGTTTTATTGCCATAATTTTCATGGATGCATTATGGTCTGTGAAAACTAGAAAATATAGGCTGAGAAAAAAAAGCCATCTTCTTTACCAAATACATTTCAGCTTTTGACAATATGAGATTTGTGCAAAAGAGATATTAGATTCAAGGTTGCATTACTGAAGCTGTTTCTACATCTTTAAACACTTGGAGAGATTTGTTCCTGGCTAACAATTCAAATGACACGTCATACCAGAACTTTGGATAAACAATGATCAAAACAGACTAGAAGAGTAATCAGGAAATAGCTAAACAAGAGAAAGAAAGGATAATGATGAAATGTTGATTTGCCCCTGTGCGGCAAGCTTAAGGAACCTGTAGAGAGCGGATGTAACTTTTTTTTTTAATCAATGCATGTACCCAAATTTGCTTTTGGCAAACATTGCTTAACTGCTGCTGTTTTTCATGAAGTCAATGAAGACTGAGTTAGATAATGAGCTGGCATGCACTTTTGAAATGTTTACTGTGTTCCTTAAAGTAAGGGGACATGCTGGTTCTTAAACTAATTTGGTTTTTGTGTTGGCTCCCCCACCCCTTCCCCATCCCGTTCTCCCTTGTCCTTGGAATAAACAGAAAATAGCTGTTAAAAAAAAACCCCAAAAAAACAACTCTCTAAAGACTCAATTATACGATTGTAGAATCTATAGATTCCAAAGGACAAACTTTTGAGCCATGCCAATTGTCAGGTTAATGTGTTTGCTCCATAGTTAACAGTAAAAGAAGACGAGAAGGGAGAAAATAAAACTAAAAATATCCATTGCAGGATAAAAGTGATTCTGCATGAACAAAAGCAATTTACACAAACGGGGGGAGCAGCTTCCACAAAAGGCAAACAGCCTTCTTCTTATGTTTCACGGGGGATAGAGTGATAGCAACAATCCTATGTCAGCAAAAGCTGCCCCCACCTCTCTCAGCGCAGCATTCAGAAAAGAATATAAGATGGGAAGAATTTCTCACCCCTTTGTAAAGTGCAATGAGTTGAAAAAGGAGTTTTTAATTAAAATTGGCATTTCCAAGCTTCCTGCTGGCATCCAACATCTTGCTAAACATTTAACAATTCCAGCAGTGTGCAAGCCCATTGTTAGAGGTAACATACCAATTCCTTTTCTGCTTTCTCTGTGCCAAATCCTGCAACCCTTACTTAAGCTTTGTTCCCATCCCCATGATAACGAATGACAGTTTTATCTATGGAAGTACTAAGTAAGAACTGTAGGGACTGGGCCTCATTCTGACAAAAGCCTGTAGAACTCAATCTTTAATATTCTAAAAGTATTAATTATAGAGGCAAATTCTCTCAAAATGTTAGTGGCCAAGGAAAGAAAACCCTGTTTCTTTAGGTTACTTCCCTTCAAGGTACCTACAAATGTGAGTATACTTAGATAAACCAAAGTAACAAGGCGAAGTATAAGCTGCTGAAATGAAATGGTTCATCCTGCTTTTTGAAAGGAATCCAGGCTACCAGTATAATCCCAGAAGCAGTGGATTTTTGTTTAAAACCAAACTAACTTTTAAAGTACAGCCACTGCAGAAGAATAAATATAGTTTAAAAAACAGAGTTAGTCCTGTGTCATATTAAAAGATTTGGTATTCTTTTACTTTTACATCCATTCTCTTAATAAAATCAATTTTCTATGTTATTCCCTCTTGAAAGGGAATGATTGCATAGTCAAAACCTCATTGAAGACAACTACAACATTTCTACTTACTTTATTGGATATTGAGTAAAAGATCGTAGCTTAGACTGCCCCAAGATTTTCAGAATTGATGGGGGACTCCTACTTTGAAGAACAGAAAACTATCAGCTCCTTATCATTTCATCCATTTTGCTAGTTTTGATTTTAAAAAAATGGGACTGCTGCCTTTTTAAAAATCAAATCAGATTATGTTCTGGGCAGGGAATTCATTCTGCCTTGCAGTAAGAGATGATAGAAATGACATAGTGATTTTCATGATGACGTTAAATATATGGGAGCAAATTGGCCAGTCAGCTTTATGAAAGGGAAATTCACATGCTACTTTATTAAATTTCCTGCCATTATTAAGCAAATCTGTGTATTTGTTTCAATTAAAAAATCTGTTTAAAAATAAAAGCAATTATCAAAGATATGCAGATATTTTGTTAAAAATCTAGTGCACAAATATAATCTAAATGCAGGACCTCATGATTCTTGTCATTACAACTTGATGCCATTTGCAGAATGTTGTTTCAGCAGGAATTAATCAGTATTTCTAGCTTTCCAAAATCAAGAAACACTGTGAGAAGCAAGGATTTTTTGTGGGTGATTATCTTTTATTGGACCAACTGTGTGGTTAGGAGAAAGTTAGACAAGATTTCAAATGAAAGCCTGAAAAATGCCTTGCCTCTTCATGATGGATGAAATGCTGTAATACTGACACTCAGACTAATTCATAAATTCAGATCCTCCACTTCTTTGCTTGGTTCTCAACTCATCAGATTGTTCTTAGCTGTCATCAGTTCCATTATTTAACCTCAAATTTCACAGGAAGAGAGGTTTTTCTGATCCCTTTTTTGGTGAAACTCTTTGCCATCTGATCTCAGGAATTTTGAAACTCTTTTTCTGATTTCAAATCTGAGTTAAGAGTTTGTCTTTAGCATTCATTTAATACTTTAGCCTTGCCCTTTGCCACAAAACATGTTACACTGGTGTAAACAACCTTAAAACCAGTGTAAACAAGGAGCAGACACATGATTTACAACCCTACACCCTGTGATTGACTTGAATCCAGGGTAGAATTACCACAAGAAAATGTGTAAAATTACTTCTGGTGCACTATCCCTACGTAGCCATTTGCTAGAGGCAACAAAGCAACTTCAGGTTCCTCACCACCTAACGGTAAGATGCTGTAATTGAACCTGCAGCAAACAGCGTGTCGTTATAGAGCTGTACAAAACAAATGTACATTTATGTAAATTTATCACGTGTCAGACATCTAGTGTGAACAGCAGAATAAAAAATTTTAAATTGGATAATCTCATATCATTATCATTTTACCTTTCCACACTTTAGGAAATAGTTTATTCAACAGCTGTTTGATATTTTTACACTCAAGCAAAATGCATATTGCCAAAAAGCCTATGTTAAAGTGGAGTTAATGTGGAGAGAATGTATCAGCGAATTAACCTGCAAAATAAATAATGCTAGCCTTAACTGTAGAATCTTCTGTGCTTGATTTAGTCCAAACCTATTAAGGTAAGAAATGTACATATAAGGAACAAATACTCTTAACTCTACCCTATAGTAACACATGCAAAGCCTACAGTTACGGCATAATATTATCCTCAGTCCCAAATTAGATTGAATAGATTTTTAATGGCATATGTCTTCTTTACTTTCCCTCTCTGAGTGTCAGTATTACAGCATTTCAACCCCATCCAAAAATATCACAATCCAACTATAAAATTATCAAGCAACATGCAGCCCATTGGAAACCAAGAAGAGTGTAAATCTGTATAACCCTGGGAAAAACTACCTCAGCTGCTAGATCCTCAATTCCTACTATAGAAAATTATTCTGGGGTTTGGATACTTCTAAGGAGGCACATTTTTTTCATTTCTGGGGCAGTCATAAATCACTTTGAAGCCAGAAGGCATGATTGATAACTACCTTTCATCCAATTTAAATGAAGAGGCAGTTGAAAGCCTCTGCGTTTATTGACAGCTGAAACAATAGAAAGAGGTAGTTACCTGTGTTAGTCTGAAGCCAGTAGATACGCACCTTTGCAGACTAGCTAAATTGGATGGATGGCACAATTTTTGTGAACCCAAGTTCACTTCATCAGATGCCGTGAAAGGACAGCACAGAACAGAGTATAAAGTGGGGTGAGTGATTAGAATGGGAAAATAGGAGGGAAAGCTGGAGGAAGGCCACTGCCCAAGTCAGGAATCAGCAAAACAAGGATGGAGTAAGGGCTGATATTTTTTGGTGGAACAGATGCAGAAAGAAGCACAAAGACATCCAGGGCACAACAAGAAAGCCCAGAGACAAGAGAAATACTTTCTAGCATAGGCCAGAGAAAGCAGGGAAGGGGCTTTTTGACAGAGACGTGTAATTGTGAGCAAAAAACCCCACCTCCTACCATTTGATTCTTCTTGTGTTTAGGGAAACATAAGTAAATAAATGTATTTTTAGATAAACAAACATGCATTAAAAAAATTACTATTGTCAACTTCTTCCCCCATGAAAACAACCTTCAAGGCTTCAAATATCAGCTAACAACCTGGGCTAAAAAGCAGTAGTATGGACAATCAGAACTCCTGATGCGTCCAAGTTGCAATGTGTTGTGAGCAGATGCACTCCGACACTAACACAAAGTCCCCAGTCAAAACACCAAGGCGCACAGAGAGCGTAGTGGTGTATGAGCATGTGAGGGAATGTGAACTTGAGGCCTGTGCAGCTCATGGGATTGTTGGAATCTCAGTACCCCATTACCCCTGCCAAAATGTTTCCCCTCTATTCCTGATATGAATGACTTCAGCCACAAAGAATATTATTGCCAAGTAAGGTTTGCCAAAAACAGAGAAATGTTTCCCATGCCTCTGCCTCCTTTCACTACCAGTTCTATCATTCAGTACAGCAGCAACAGCTATTATTTCCTTCACAGTGAATATAGATGCAGACCACCAAAAAAACCCCACCAAACTACTCTTTTCTCTGCCTCAACCCCTTAGATCACTGAAGCTCTGAAAACAGAATCAGTGGATCTTCTGGAAGAAGTGTATAATTGAAAAGAACCTAAAAAAGAGGAGAGAGGCTTGGAAAGCATGCTTGGGAGAAGCAGAGAAGGCGGTGTGGGAAAAATTCAGCTCATTTAAAAAAAACAGTGGTGCAACAACTGATGGCAGAAATTATCCTTTAAAGCAGTGGTTCCCAACCTTTTTTTTTCCCGCGACCCACTGTTGGGAGCAGTGTGTGGTGGCGGCAGCCGGGGCAGGGAAGCTCCTGGCACACGGTGCAGCTCATCTTTTGTTTGCAGCGCCACCGGCATTGCCCCCATGACCCTCGTTTGGGTTGTAACCCAGGGTTGGGAACCTCTGCTTTAAGGCTTATTTAACAAGCACTGCAAGTTTTGACTTCACAAGATCAATGAACTCTCTGGTGAGATAAAAACTGACTGACCCAAAAGATACATTCCTGTTCAACAGCTGCACTCCAAATAATTGAGCATTACTAATGCTTTACTAAAAGGTATTGCAAATTTAGCTAAATTTTGAAAATAAGAATCATATTTCATCCTAGTAAATGAGTCGTATTATGCAGAAGATATAAAATAATTGTTTTTAAAATGAAAATGTGACTTGAAAATCTTTGCAATGTTTAAAAACCATAGAATTTGGCAGAATTTATGCCGCAATTCACAAAAGAACTTAGGTGTCCAAATTCTGCCTAGATGCACAAGGGACATCCTCAGACTCCCCATCTTTCTCCTTAGGCACCTGGAATTGTAAGCCTGCTCCAATAACTTTCTTATACATTTCATATTATGCATTGATCTAATGACTGTTTTAAACAGTCCCTGGAGCAGGAATAAGAATCCAGATCTACCATCTCCCATGCGAGAGCCCTAATCACTGACCTAGAGTTTATGCTCCTGCTTGCATCTCTTTCTGGCCCAATGAATCTTGAATGGCCTTCTGCAAAGTGACACAGCTTCAGCAAGTGGGGTGGGAGTGCTCCCATTTCAGGACAGCCCATAAGTCTGTTTGATTATGACACTCTCCTGGGAGGTGAGAGAAGTAGGTTAAGGAGAACCTAGGACCCAGGTCTCCTGTGTCCTGAGTGTCCTAACAATTTAGCTATTGCTCCAACTCCTCTGGTTTCACACTTGCTCCATTTTTGAAGGGATAAACATAGGTGTCTAACTACACGAGAGGGGTTTGGTCTGTGAATCCCAATCTGGCAGAGGTACCTACATTTCAGAGAGGGACAGGATGAAAGACACTGCACTCTGTTTTACCTATTTTTTTCATTTTTTCCTACTGGCTAGTTAAGGAGCTCTCCACTCAACACGCAGGCTGTGAATCCCACTGTGTGCTGCCTAAGATTTACCACGCTGCTTAGGGAGCTCAGGCACCTAATGCAGGGACATGGTTTCCACTATGGAACCAAATACAAACCTTAAGTGTTGTGACCTTGAGTATCACACGTTAGTCCTTTCATGAATCTTGTCCTTAGTTTTATATAATTAGGAACTGATCCAAATGGAATTGGATTTCAGTGGAATTTTTGGATGGATGGGGTTTTTTGACTAAGGAATGAGTGTAACTAAGTAAAGGCTTCAGGATTTGACCCCTGTATTTTGTTGTCTTAAAAAAGAATTTTGGTGTTGGTACTTAAATGCAGGTACTATGGAAAATAAGCAAGATGAACTAAAAATGATAACAGGTTGGCCTCAGGCATCTCTCCTAGGAGTACATATAATTGGAAATATGGAATTTCCAATCTGAATGTAATAGTGTGTGCAGAAATGAAATGTGATGGGATGCTGGCATACAAATATGTCAAAAAATCAAAAAGATCAATTAAATGATCTTTTAACATTATGTATCTTGGAAAAAACTCTTGTTAAGCATTTGAACAGTTTCAAGGGAAAGAAAATTTGGAGCAAGTCTGCACAACAGACCAGGGTTACAGATAAAGAAAAATAAAAATTGCAAACCAAGCTATTGGAGAGTATGAAGACACTCATTCCTGTCCTCAGGAAATATTTTAATTGTCCAGACATCTGCTTAATACAAATACAGCCACACCGGAGCCATCAAAATGATTTCTTCATATTGTGAAAGTAAACAGTTCAGTCAAAGGAGAAGCCATTTCTCCCCATGTGAGAGGCACTGACTGTAAGTCTAAAGGCCTTCTCACGGTAATTATAGGCAGCTCCTGGACCTCTTAAACCCTGGATTGTCCACACATTAACACTTGAAACCAGTTTTAAGCACTCATTATGAAGCTCAAAGTTAAACCCCTCCAAGGCAGCATTTCCTCTGATCCGTGCTACTCAGCTCATGGCTACATCTTAGTGTAAACACCCCACTTGCCCCTCTTCCTCCCTGGCCTGGACTGGGCCCACTGCCCCCTCCCCACCACCCCAAATCCCTGCTCACTGCCCCCCCTGCCCTCCCCCGGCCATTTACTTGTGGTTGCCCATGCTGTCTATCCTAGAGAAGCAAGCAGGAAAGCAAAGGCGAAGAAGAATAAGGGGACCCCAGGAGGGGGATTCCCTGCTCACCCACTTTCCCACAACCCCCTACAGCCAAGCCACCACACCGGCATCAGAATGAGTGACAGCAGTGGCTAGAAGTGGATGGTGAACAAGCCGTCCCTGACACTACCCTCCAAACATAGCCCAGAGTAAGGCAGAGTGCCTGAGAGGTAAGGATAATTCACTTGCCGGTCCTCTCAGGGTAAGGGGAAAATAAACCCACTAGCTTGGGGGAGGGCTGCAGAACCTTTCCTGGCCCCACAATGGACCATCCTAGTCTGGTCCAACACACAAAAGGGCTCCTCTGGGAAACATGGCCTTTCTGAGAAAGTGGCCCTATCCAGGACTGCAGGAACTGGGGAGTGGAAGTTTGAATGGTGCCGGGTCCTGGGACAAGTCCCACATGATCCCTGCCTGACCCAGTTGGTCCTCTAGACCCAGTAGACATGATCCACTGCGGAAGAGCGGAAGCTGGCCCTGATTAGCTGGGAGTCTCAGGAGGAAACCCTAAAGGGACAGTGGAAGTGGTGAAGGAGGAGAGCACCCAACAGAAAGCACCACTCACAGAGGGTGAAGGGCAGGACACCTGTCCATATTTCATTATCTTTGTCTTGGATGGACTTATAGGAATTCCTGGTAGTCGGCCAGGGAGGGACTACACCTAGCTCCTGATTGTGAAGTTTTAACAGCGGGGCTAGCAGCTCCATCTGCCAATCCAGAGGCCTGTGGTTAGAGGTGCAGGGGTGGAGAAGCCCCATTATAGGCCTGGTGGGACGATACCAGAGGCTTTGTTAGACTATTTTGCAACTGTGGGAGCATCACTGCTGGTGGAGCCTTCTGCTTGCTACGGGGTGTATTCTACTGAGCCATCAAGTCATGGCAGCCAAGTGCCCCAGGAGAGTAGGGGACTATTCCAGAAGTCCCAAAGCAAGGGCCAAGACTCAAGGGAGAGGTGCTGGTAGAAAAGGGTTAAACTTCTGCCTACGATTGGTGACACATAGGGGGTGCATGCAGGTGCACATGCACCCCCTGAGATTGGCAGTGCACCCCCTGAGAGAAGTGCCACCGACGCTGCCAGCGGTGCCTGAGGGTGGTCGCCACATGCCACCTTGCCCCTTGCCACTGACACCGCTGGAGGCATCTGCAGGCAGTCGCCGATCGCTGCTGGCTGCCAACAACACTGCTGGCTCCCCACCACCAACACCACCATGGTGGCCTGCGGGAACTCCCTGCTCACCGCCACCACAGCCCCACCACCACCATCACTGCTGCCACCACTTGCGGGCAGTCGCCGTGCCCCCCCAGCCTCTGGGGGCACATATTCATGCTGCCTACCACTGCTCTGCTGCTGCTGCTCTGAGTCAGAAGAGCAGTGGTGAGCAAACAGGTTAACCCTTCCCTATCTGCTGGCCTGGGACAGACAGAGCAGGGAGCCACAAGTAAGTAATGCCCCAGGGCAGGGGGGAACCCTGGGGGCAGAGGAATTTTTACCTTTCAGTCCTCCAGGCCCCTTCTGGCCTGAAGTATGACTGCTAAGCTCAAGCTAGCTCTAACACCAATCACCATTTGTGTGGCTCACAGTGAAAGGTGTAACAAGGCCCTAAGAGTGGCAGTGAAGCTTGGTAGATACTTAAGATATGATATTTCAGGTCAACCTAGTAAACAATAAAATGGGAGTAGACTTCCACCAAGCACTCATCTGATACTTCTAGCTTAAGCCAAAATTTTCAAGAATGACCAGGGATGGTTGCCGACCAACATGACCTACTATAAAGGGGACAGATTTTCAGAAGAGTAGTGCTTTCCACCAACTGACTCCCCAGAATCACTAGGCATTTTTAAAAGACTGGCTCTCAGGGATCCTGGTTTCCTTTGAAAAAAAAATCACAAATTCTCTGACTGAAACCCCCACAATCCACGTTTTTCCATTATTAAAATGAAACTCCATTTTATATATATATATATATAGGTATCAGTTGAACACAATAATGTTTTCTTAATATATTTACAATTTTAAAGCAATTTGGAAGCCTACCAGTGGTTCAGTCACTATAATAAAATAAATTATAAGTTCCTATACATTTTGGCATTTGATTTTGAGGTTTTTTTATCATGGAAAATTAGAGCTCCCCCTTCCCCATTCACTCCCCAGGACACAGGTCCAACTGTGGCTGTCCCCCCCCCCCCCCAACTGCTTTGTGGTGCCGAGCAGCCCTGATATGCCGGTGCTCTACCCTTGCCATTGCCCTACACTCCCAAGCCACAGCCCTGCTCGTACCTCTCACTCCTCACCCACCCCCTGGCCTTGCCGGTACCCCTCACTCCCCACCCACAGGTCCCGGGGCCCTGCCAGAGCCCTTCACTCCCCACTCACTGCCCTCTGGCCCCACCCGTGCCCCTCACTCCCCAACCATACCCTCCTGGGCCCTGCTGAAGCCCTCACTCCCCACCCACAATCCCACAATCCCCCTAGCTCTACTGGAGGGGGCCAGGGACCTGGGTCTGCACCCCCCCCCCCCCCGCAACGAGCAGCACCCAAGCCCCAGCTGCTGCCATTGGGAGGTGGTAACTGCTGCAGTCCAAGCAGGAAGTGGAGCACAGAGCCTGACTCCCGCTTCCCCATGAGTGGCATGGCCAGAGTGCAGCCCATGGGGGCAGGTGTGGGCTGCCTGCTGCAAGCTTGGGGCTTCCTGCCCTGCTGCCGTCCTCCTGGAGCCTTTGCAACCCAGTGGGGAAGACCTAGTGTGGCAGGGCAAAGCAGAGTGGCCAGGCTCAGTGCTGCCAGGCGAGGCGCCCCGTGTCTACCCAGCAGCAGCAGGGGGCACAGCTGCACGTGGCCACCCCTGCTGCTGCAGATGGGCAGGCAGCACCTCACCATGATGGCACAGGGCTTGCAGTGTCAGCACCAAGCTTCCCCACCCCACTCTGCTCTACCACACTGGGTCCCACCCACTAAGCCACAGAGGCCCCCAGGGGGAGGGCAGCAGGGCAAGGAGCCCTGAGCCCACAGTGGGCAGCTCACACCCATTCTGCCCCCACTCCACACACAAAGCTGGGGGGCCATGTGCCCTCCCATGCCTTCCCCTCCCAGGACTGCGCACAGCAATGGGAAGCCAGCCCCCGCCCCTACCACAACCCCTTGGATGAGCTTTCCATAGCTCCATCCTGCTCCCCACCTGGGCCCTGTGCCCCAAGCCCCACACATCACCCCAGCTGGGCAACAGCCCCAGCCTGAGCCCTGCCCAACTCCCTCCCTCACTATGGAGGCCTCAATCCCCTGCCCACCCCTAGACTTACATGCAGAGAGCTACAGAAGCTGCTCCCCAAGCTGCCTGATCGTGATGTACATGTGTACATGCGCACATGAACATGGTGCCATCTGCCTCATTGCCCTCCTCCCACCCTCCCCAGCCCCTTGCAAGCTAGAACTCTGCCAGCCTGCAAGGGGAAACCCACCGTTTCCCACATTTTTCTCCCTTAAAGGAGAAAATCTGGGTTTTTCTCCTTCAAAAGAAAAAAAAAAATCAAGGTTTTACCACATTTTTCTGTGGTAACCGGGAAACCCAGATCCCTGCTCATGAGCATATAGTAAGTAAAGTAATGTTAAAATTCACAAGGGAGGAACAAGACTGCAGCAACCAAAAAGACACAAAAATGTTAAATGAAAAGTAAGCAAACTTGAAAAGAACGCAGGCCGGTGTTTGGGGAAAGCTACCACTACTAGAAAGTATTCACCTCCGCTTTTAATATTCTTTAGCATTCATAATAATGTTAAACATTTAATTGTGTACTGAATAATAATTTCCTCGCATGCAAGTATAATTACTCTTCTCTATGGTCTATCTCTTTTGTAAGCTCCTCTTAAGACAGCTACAAATATTGCTAATATTTTTTGAGTTAACAGTGTTTTCAGAAGGTCATCCAAGGCTATTCCTGGGAGGATTAAAAGATTTTCTTCCTTCCAGAGCCTCTCTGTTGTAAGAAACCAAGGAAATTTAAAACAAGGATTTATTCCATTGAACTAGGACAGACCAATTGAGTTGCACAGTGGGAAGTTGAAACAAGAAAACATTGGGCCAGCAAGTTTGCAAAGAAATGTTTCTTCTAAATTCCAACGACTCCAAGTTAAGCTGAAATTTTAAAATTTTCCATTTCTTAACTCCCACCATAAGCACCTTTTTCTTAATTTTTAAGCTGATGTCCTCTCAATGCATCATGGGTAAAGTATGCTTGCTTGTATCACTAAGAAGTAGGTGTTTCTGGGATGTAAGTGCTTGATATTGTACTTAGTGGCTAGCCAGGTTTTGAGGGGAAAGGTAGAGAAATTTCTCATGGTTGTTCAAAAATAGTTGTCCACTGCCAAAAAGAGTGTCCATTCTACACTTCGTTAATTATTTGCACGTGGAAATGCATATACTGTCATTTCTTACATGCCATACCTTGTTTTTGGGAAGGCAGAGCAAGGAGGGTGGGAAATTCCAAAGTTATGGCTGCATAGTACAAGGACAGAGCTTAATCTTCAGTTCACTCACCCTCATTTCCCTGCTTAGGCAAAAACTGAAACCCTAGCTGCTGCTAAAGACTGCTCTCTATGGTTGGATCTACAATTTTGAAAGGAGCTGAAAAGCCTTCAAGGCATTGCAATAGGAGAAGAAAGAACTGGAGTAGCTAGCAAACAGAAAAATTGGCTGAAGAAAGGATTCACTAATCAAGATAACACCCAGACCATTAAAAAGGAGAGACCTGTTAATACTTTGGAGTGAAGAACAATGAACCATGAAGTCAAATGACTCCATCAGCTCACTGAATAGAAATGCAACTGCTGCTGCTGGACAGCTGGTTTTAGAGCAGGAATCAAAGCAAAGTGCTTCTACTCCAGGAAGAAAAATCAGCTTTCCCACTAAACACAAGCAACCCATCTGGTGGAGGGAGCTGATTTTTTAAAAAAGATGTGTGCAGGAAAATAAAGTATAACCCACCTTCACGATATGCTGTCTTCCTCTAGCAGCTTAGAGATACCGAAGCGTACAAGTTTGCTACTGGTTCTGAGCTAGCAAAGCTGATCTTTTAACTTGTGGTAGTGGTTTGTGCTTTTTAGGTGCAGAGGTTCATTCTCTGCTGCCAACCACCAACCCTGAGATGTCATATTACAAGTGGTGTCATAGAGAAAAGGCTTGGGTTCTGATGAATGCTTGATACATTGGGCACACCTTGGGTGCTTCTTTACAGATACCTGCATAGAGCTGAATGTTTTCCTGGCCAGGTAAGTGAAGGGTACAATAAGCACTGCATACAATGCCCATCTGCTGTCTCCATTGGACAGAGAGGGCAATCTCTACATGCAACATGTGATGTCATCCATCTGACATCAGCTGCAGAAAGACACAAAGGCCTGTGGCAGAACACTTTAATTTCCCTGGTCACTCCATCACTGACCTCAAGACTGCGGTTTTCAGGCAGAAAAAAAAATTAAAAACAGTTTGAACAGAAAATTGCAGAACAAGAAATTATCTACAAACTGGATTGTGTTAACTATGGTTTAAATGGGAACTATGGATTCTTATCCCATCACCTGGATTAGTTTTTGTGACCCCTTTGTCACTATGGGTTCTTTGCTTGTTTGTCTCTCACAGAATTACCCTCCCCTTCTCCCCCTTCCTCCTGCTTTCGCATCTGTTGTATTCTAATCACTCATTCCACTTTCTTTTCTTCTCTAATATATAAAATATATATTATTTAGTTAATCTATAAAGGTTCATATCTACTCTGCCTTCTTACAATAGACACTTGTCACTATGACCTCTTTCACTCGAGTCTTGTTACCACTGCAGGAATCCACAGAGGATGCACTGTACCTACGGTCATTCCTCTTCACAAGAGATCACAGCATATCCTAGGTCCTGTAGAAAAATGCCTGCATCTAACCACAGAATACCAACTAACTAGGTCCAGGGCATCACTGTGCAGATCATGACTGCTTGGCAAGTGGAGCCTGGATATCCACTACTTCCTCTCAACAATCTCTCATAAGCTATGGAGAAGCCTTACCCTATCTATTCAGAGAGAGAAAACACCCATTATCTCTCTTTTGGTGCAGCACAGAACAGTACTTATCATTTATGCTGCATGATGCTCACTATAGACTGTAGCACATTTCAACATAGATGTTACGTGCAAATTCCAAACAACATGACCAGCATCAATGGGTGCCTACAGACGTGCTCCAATCCATGTTAGAACACCTCAGAGCAGATTCTATTAATCAAATCTGCTGGAGCATTATAATTAGAACGTTCCAGCATGCTTCAGTATCACGTGTATTAAGCGTCCCACATTTCAAAATGGCTACAGGGGCACTTTAACTAAAACTCATTGAATGAGCTTTAATTAAAGCATCTCTGAGGGCATTTTGAAATGCAGGACACTTAATACATTTGACAGTAAAGCGTTTTAATTACAGTGGCTCTCCAGGAACTGTTCTGATTAAGCCCCCACCCCCAACCCCCCATCTCCAAGCACGTCTATAAGCACTCAGTGATTTCACCTCTGAATTCATGAAGGGCCTTCAAGTACATGTAGTCACTAGAGCTCATGACTACCTATTGCAGCAATAAACCACAACTAAAGAATCTGGTATAGAGCACACAGGCATACTACTATATGATGATTTTGAAGCTATTCCTAGAATCTGTATACCATCTGCACAGGAGCCCTATACACTTTTGTTTCTGTATTCAATCAGTGCAAAAATGTAAGTCAATTTGACATATTAAGGTCTTATTTGAAATATGAGATGAAGAAGGTTCAGTGTACAACTGTATCTGGCTAACATTCCATATAGTTATTTCCCATTGAAATCTGTGGATTTTTTTAAAGCAGATTGGATATCCAAGCACTCAAGACATTCAAATGCTCAGAAACTCAAGTTTTGTCTTTGAGCCAGATCTCACACACACACTGATCATATGTTCCACCAGACCCTAACCATGATGGGTGCTCTCAAGCAAAACTCAGTTTCCTGTTTGTGTGGGTTTAAGTCAGGTCCTCTTTGTTATCTGAGTGTCATTTGTGTGTTAATAAATCACTGACATGAAGGAAAATAGTCATGATATCAGAGCAAATGGAATGTCAATCAAATGAATTTGCCCTCAGAACTAGTCAGGTTAAAATTAGAATAAGGCAGCCTCAAAGCTGCAACTATGTGTTCCAAAGTTTGTTGCTAATAATACAACTTATTTTGGCATAAATCAGAACCCAGTAAATCCTGTCCTTAACATGGTGTTCAGTACCATGACATTTTCTGTCTTTAATCCTTCCTTTTGAATGCAAAAGTTTGACATCCTTCTTTTTTTGTTTTGTTTTTTTTCTTCCTTTAAGTGTCCTCTGTCTGGCAGAGCATTTATGAATACATATAACTAAGCATGAGAACACCAAGGCTGACTCAGTGTGACACTCAGTTGCTGCATCAAAAAGGTTATTTGAAAATCTGAAGTCAGTGGAACTAATCACATACTTAAATTTAAGTACATAAGTGTTTTGCTGGATCAGGGCCTATTTATACTTAGACCATTTCTAAATGAGTTTGCCATGCCATCATACATAGGCCGAATAATCATATTTATGTATGCTGCCTGTAAAAAAATTTGAAGCTATTCAGAAATTAGGTCTAACCAATGCTTGTCTTTTACCGCAGTAAATAGTGTTGCTAGGTTAGATACTGTAACTTTGTGAACAGATGTTTTGAAGCATTATCAATAGGATTACTGTAGAATTTACTCATCATAAATCAGCATACTGCAATAGCCTTCCTGCTGAGCAGCTAGTATATCCTGCCCTAGTGTGGAATCCATACAGTAGTTCACATGAGGATGAGTGAGATCACTACTGTTTAAGATGACAGTTGGATGCAGTATTTCAAGGCCACATAGTCTGAGCCTAGCATGCCCTCACTTCAGGTCAGGCAGTAACCAATCCCAGAAAATACTAGTTAGGAACAATTTAAAATGCTATCACTTGTATTAATATAATCACATGAATGCAAACACTGCGCTCACTTTTCTATAAACATGTAAAAATAAAGGGTATGCAAAGATGTAGGGCCAGGTCTTATTCCACCTATTAGCTGCCTAAGTGGATGTGTGCACCTATTGACAATTCTATTTAACCCTTTTCAAGTCCCTGGAAATCCATTAATGCATCTACTTTTACAACAGGTGGTCATTTTACCCTTAAGATACAGTCCCAAAAAGTAGTGAGTTGGAGGAGGACCTGCCCACTTTTTGTATTAACAGTTTCAGGGAATTTAGCAAGGTAAGATGCCGGGGGGGACAGAACTGCACTTAAGCATCTATGTCCACTTGCATGCCTACTAGCTAAGATACAATCTGGCCCGTAATGTTTATACCAGTAGTAAAAGAAAAAAAAAACAATACCCCTTTCCCACCCCACCCCCACCCCCAACCCCTGCAACAGGCAGATTGTGCAAGTCTCTAAACTTGGGTACTTTCACCCGAATGATGGGAAACTACCCCGATTCTTTCAACCAGTGTAAATTACACCAGTTTAAATTGTGTCTGTCCACATTCATCCCGGGGCATCCATTTGTGAAAGGGAACCAGGTTATTCACCTGATGCTTTGCCACCTAGTGGCATAATAGATGCCTACTGCTTGAGGCACATCTGACTGTTCCTGATCCCAGTGTGTAATCTACATTGGTATGCAATTATAGCACAGTATGTATGTATTTGTTGCCTGCCCACAGTCCCTGCTCTCAGGAGTATATAGCCTAGTGAATCACAGACACACAGTGGAGATTTAATAAATTAGTGCAAGCCAGAAGTAGTAACAAGATCAGTTTTTAAATGGTTGGTTAAGTTGTTTTTATTTCTACCATGCACTATATTTTAGAGCCTGGCTGGGACAATACACATCCACTAAGAGGTGAGGCTCAGCCATGCCAAATCCACCTATCATCCACTTACACAGCTGGCACAAAATAGTAGATGGGCTCATTAGCTACTTCCTCCAGTGAGTAGTTATATAATCAGAGGGATTGTAAACAAGAAATGCCTCTGAGATGGGAGAGAAATGGAAAATAACTAGGTAAATACCAGGACATAAAGCATCCACCTTCTTATTGTAACTAGATCCCCTGTGGTAAGAGGACTCTGATTTCAGGTTGGACTTTCTCCTTGGTTATATAATAAGCTTTCTCATTTAAAATCATTTTTCACGGCACACATTTTTTCACAGTTTACAGCAACTAGACATTTCCAAGAAACTCAGAGCAACAAAAACTGCTGATAACTCTATTGGCTTGCTGCTAAAGGCTTGGGGTTTTTTTTTACTCATAATCTTTAACACAGACTCCTAAGACAAATGATTCTCTACATCTCCAGCATGGAAACAACTACGCACAGATGGGGACTGAGCACACTGAACTTTTTAGACAATAAGACCTGCTGGGTGCTGCATGCTTTAGAAAAGTTGGCTCTTCTTCAGATTCCTAAAATCAACTGAACTCTTCTCAAAATCTGACCCTTAGTTACAAAGCTCATTATTAACCCTGGGGGCAAATCATCCACTGATACAAACTGTCCTTGTATCATGAAGGTCAGTATTATCTATGACAAATTATATCAACTGAAGCTCTATCCCTCCAACCGTTTCAAATGGTTGCACAAAAGCCCAGAGGTTCTCAATTTTTTTAAAACTCAAGGCACTCTACACTAGCCTTGGCACCCCTTATAAGACTCAAGGCAATCTTCATTAAATTCAAAATGCCCCCTCAAAAATGCCAGCTCTTAAATTTTACTTATTTCCTTACTACAGAAAAATAATAGAGCAATTCTTCTGTGGCAAAGACCTAAGAAAGTCCACAACAGTTCAGAAAAATTTTAACACTACGGATTCCTATTTGAAATCTCTGGGTTTGTCTTGTGACTCACATTTACACACCTAACAGTGCTAACATTGCATGGCCCCCCACAGCACCCCTAAAAGGATCTCAAAGCACCCCAGGGTGCTGTGGCACCTTGGTTGAGAATCACTGTCTTAGCCTCTTGCTTTCCCTGTGCAGTAAACAGCTACAACTGCAGCCCTGGGGAACTCTTGATTTTAAAGTCTGTTTCCTACCAGTGCCCAGCAAGCACTAACCCCACCAAAAGGGACAGAATAGGCCCCCTTCATACCAGCTGGATGAATTGGAAAACAAACACACTATCCTATGAGGTAATGTGACTTTCATACTCCGAAGCAGTCTGATGCTTTTCTGGGTATCATGCTCTATTGAGACACAATGGGATACGGCCCAATTCCACTGAAGACATTTCAATCCTAGGAGTCAGGGCATTATTAACTCATCTAGTATAGGAAGGCTTGGGGTAAAACCCATACTCTAGTGAATGGGATTTTAAACTGTATCTCCTAGATGAGTGTCCTTACCACCAGGCTCTCAGCTATTCTGTGGGAGGATTCTCTCAGTCCCTTCTGTGGAAGCTGCTTCACTTGTATAAAATACTTCAGGATTAATTGTAGTAGGGACTGAAACCCAAGGGTTTCCCCTCTAAGTGAGCTCTCTAAACATTTGTCTATCAAGTCCTGTGCATACTCTCACTTGCCTCTCATGTTGGCCCAATGCATACTTCATTGTGCCATACAATGTGAGACAAATTGAACAGATGAGACTACAAATTCCCACACCAAAATGCTCAGCACCTGCTGGGTAAGGCACCCACTAATGAGGTAGAAAAAGTAGGCTCAAATCCCAATAGGCAAGTGATCTATAGTTCCCATGTCTAGGGTATGTGCCCTAACAACTCACCTATAAGGAAAGCAGGAGGTGGCACCCACAGTCTCTGGCCATATTTTGTATGAGATCAGATGTGCTCTTAGCATGGACACTGGGTCAAGCCCTGTAAGTGGCGAGAGAGGCTTCAGTGTGAGCTAAAGAGAAAGCAGCTCAGTTCTTGCACGTGCAGAAAAGCCAAATAGCAAAAACTTAGGTGCCTGTGGACTTTACCAATGGAAACAGAAACTTTCAGGGCAAGGTGACAGTTTTGGGAATATCAGTGACACCAAAATATTAAACCTAAGTATCTACACCCAACTTTAAATCCAGTCCAAAAACTGTAAGAACTCACATGGGGCAGCTGAATACTATTTGCAAAAAGTAATGTGGTTCAGTTCAGGTAACATCCCCAGGATAGTTCACCTACTGATAGAAACACTTGGAGAATTTATCTATCCGTCGCCCCCTTCTCTGCCCTGATCATGTGTGCTCTTGGGTCAAAATGACCAGCTGTACTGCCCAGAGAAGAGGAACAACTATCCTACATTGTCAAACTCTCTTCTCATCATGCCTTTGGGCAACTGAAAAAGCACTGCCCTTCTCCATCTCTACTTGGGTTATGCAGATGCTGCATTTTCCCCTTTAGAACCATCAACCATGTTTATTATATACAACATAATAGGCAAAGACTATAACAGAGAGAGTAACCCTACAAATTCGAAGTGAAGGCACATTAAACAGAAGTGCACTTAAAATAACCATGTAACCATGGACTGTACTTGGTGTGCTTAACTAGTGCACGTAATATAGTTCACTGTAATATCCACTATATTCTCAGGTTTCCAGCACGTTTGGAGGATAAAGACAGGAATTACATTTCAGTCCTGGAACTAACACTGGAGTACAGCCAGTCCCATGTGATTCATAAAAATTCCTCTGTCAAAATGATGTGTCCTGCTGTCTTGATGCCTTGACCAAGTTTCCTGAGATCCTTGTTATTACTGAGGTCCTGAGCATTAGCAAACTTAAACTGGAAAGTATATTAATCTACCATCTTCCAGACAAAGTTCTAGTCAGGAACCCTTTCCTTTTTAAAGAACTGTCTCCATGACATACCAAATCTATCTCTGTAATATTTTGTCTTCTGCTATATATGGTGGAATAAAATAATCGTAAAAAAAAAAAAAATGCTGGAAAAGTGAGACTGTATAGCAAAATCCCTTTTCTATCATTGCCACCTGATCAAATTACATCCATTATCAAGTTATCGTCCATTAATAGAACAGTTAGGTAACTGTTATGTTTAGCCTACTTTTAAATATTCTTCAATTCTAAACTGTCTAAAATCCTTTGCTTCTTCACAAATTATATTAATTTCCCCTGATATGCCTGGCTTCTTTGTTTTTACTCATGGTTTCTCTGCTGTCCTTGAAACTGTACTGAGGTCATCCACTTTTGTTGTTATTCAAGGATTTGCTGCATTTCAAAACTTTTCCCTTGGTTACTCTATGAAGAGAATAAAAACAATATGTCAGAGTGTTGGAACAATAAAAATAACTCAGAAAAAAAGTGGACCCTTTGAATCTTTTGTATTTTCAGAAAGTTCTTTTTAATCATTGGAAAGGCACTAAAAGAATAAGAAAAACAAATCCATCTTATATATTAGTAAACCCTCTTAAGATTAAATAGCCTCTAAACAATTGTTGAAACACTGGTACTCCTTACTTCAGCTGTGAGCTCTAGCCAGCAGATGGTGGTTGTATACAATGGTCGACCTCAGAGAAGCAGCAAAGTGCACCCCTTTGTATGGTGTTCCTGCCTTCCACCCAGAAGAGGGAGAAAACTTATGGGAAAGGATCCCCCAAACAACATTTTTGTTTTCCCCTTGTTGCAGTCACCAGGGTAGGGTTTGTTCCAGGAAGATAAGCATGCATAATCAAAAGCACTAAGTCATTACAGGCTGAATACATCACAGATACAAGGGCAGATATTTCCTTCCAAAGCCAAATTCCCATGAAAAACAATAACAATTGGGTGAAAAAACTCCCTTATTCAGGCAAACATATTCAACCCTATCCAGCAGTAACCAACTGAGTAACACTGCTAGTGCAAGTTTGAACAGGAACACTACAGGAATGGGAATGTTGTAAGACAATGGTCACATATTAAGGAGGAAACAAAAACTCAGTATTATCAGATTCCTAGTTTGAGAGTCTGAGGGTCAGATTTTCCAGTATGCTCCAAAGATGCTTAACCCACTAAACTAAGCAGATGGCTGTCTTGTATTTCCAAGATGACTTGAAAAAGAAAAGAAACGATTCCGTGGGACTCTGAAAGCCTCTACAGAAGGGCAGAAGTCCAAGTCTTCACACGTAAAAGTCTTATTTCTCCAAAGCCATCTTTTTTATTATTTATGTTTTCAGAGAAACTGTTGTGCTCCATTGCAGGGATAATTTAATGTTACTCAGACAATAAAAAAAGTTTTCATCTTATTTTATGATTGTTCTTTTTGCTGGACTTAAGTAATACTAAAGTGGCAGACAGTAGAAGCTGTATTGAAGCAGCATGCTTCTGCTATTACATTACTTTTCCCTTGTCCTTTTTCCCCTTCAATTTACAACTGGAATGGCCAACTTACAAGGAGGATGGGTCACCTGCATTGTATCATGCACAGTGTCTGTGCAGGTGGGAGTTTCACCCAGAGATGAAAAGTGCATGTTTGTGACCAAATGTGGTATTGCTTTTGCAACCAGCTCTCAACTGACTTCACTGATACGAAATATTTGTAGGTTTGCCAGCAATGGAAGGGAAAAATAAAACAAATAAACAAACAGGTCTTCAAAGCCAGAAACTTCTCATAATGGCTGGAGAAAATAAGGGAGTTAACCAGCTGGTGGGTATATCTGAAGCACCATTCTTTTCTATTTCCACTGAATAGCTAGTTTGCAGTTTGGGGTTTGTCTGGACTCCAAGATGTCTGTACACTGATGCTAAGAATATGGAGAACAAATAGGAAACACTGGAAGTCTTAGTACAGAAAGGACACTATGACAATTTGTACCAGAGATTAGGGGCCTGGGGATAAACTACTGCCCCCTTGTTGGGTAGGTCTTGCATGTGACAATGCTGCTTTACAGAATGACATTTGTTTTTTTCTTTTCCTACAATAGTGTCACACAATGGGCTTTCTGTGGTTTAACAGAATTTCCCGATCATTTTCTGCAGTACTGCTACCTAGACAGGTATTCCGCATGTTGTATTAGTAAATTTGACTTTTTCATTCATGAGTGCAGTACTCTGTACTTTACTGAACTTCATCTTATTAATTTCTCCAATATATTATCGAAGTTGTTTTGAATTCTAATCCTGTCCTCCAAAGAGTTTATGCCCCTCCCAGCTTGGCAACATCTGTAAATCTTAAGTGCACTCTTTAATCCAGCAACCAAATTGTTAATATAAAAATGAAACAGCTGGATGCAGGAAATCCCCAAGAGGACCCTGCTGGATATGTCTTCCAGGCTAACAAGCTGTTCAGTATAGATTTTCAATCAACGATGTGCTCATTGTTTAATTTAATCTTGACCATATTTCACTAATTTGCTTATGAGAATCTTGTAGAACTGTTTCAAAAGCCTTACTAATGTAAAACTACAGCATGTATCCTGTTTTCCCCAGGAGGCCAAACAAAGAAAGAATCACTTGACATGAACCACTCTTGACACATCCATGTTGGCCGTGTGTCCTTATCCTGTAGGTGCTTACAAATTGATAGCTTAATAATTTGAGTATCTTTCTGAGAACAAAAGTGAGGCTGAAGAACCTATAATTTTCAATACCTTCCTTTTCCTTCTTTCCCACAGCAGATCTAGTTGTCTCCTTCAGTCCTCTGGGACCTCACCTACCTTCCACAAGTTCTCAAAGATATTTGCTAATGGTTTAGAAATTGCTTTGACTGGTTCCTTAAGTACTCTAGGGTAGATTTCATTAGGCCCTGCTGGCCTTAAATACTTCTAACTTTAACCTGTTCTTTCTCAATTTTTAGCCTGTATTTCTATTTCTTGTTGATTGTGTTAAGCATATGGTCACAATTAAACTTTCTTGTGAAGACTGAAGCAAAGAGATGTAAAATATTTCAGCCTTCTGAGTCATCTATCCATTATTTGCTCATTTTTCTTATTCAGTAATGGATCTTTTCCTTCCCGGATATTCCTCCAGCTTACGGTGAATGTATTTAGAGATCTCTTACTGTTTTTGTATGATTTTTGCTAGTTAACTAAATTTTGCAATTCAGTTATTCTGCTCTTGTCTATAAATATTTGATAACTTTTTTGACTTTTCCTTAACAATACAATGAGACTTCCACTTTTTAAAAATGCCTTTGGATATTCAGATCATTAAAAAGCTGATGGTGTAGTCATGTTGCTCTCTTCTGCTGCTGCTTATTTTTCCTATACACTAGAATAGTTTGCCTCTGAGGGACAACAAAAAACTGCCCACTGTCCCAAGCTACCCACCCCAAGACAACAGAACTTGTTGGAGTTATATGTTTTTTATTCGTTGTTCTAGTTGTTTAGTATATCCTCATTCTAAAGTTCTCTAAATATTCTACATTTCTCCATAAATTACATTAACTTCCCCTGATGCATGTAGCTTCTTGATTTCCATTCATAGTTTCCCAGCTGTCCTTGAACGTGAACTGCGGTCATCCATTTCTGTTGCTATTCAAGGACTTCCTGTAGGGTTTTTTTTCTTCCTTGTCATTACCTTCCATCTTCAGATCTTCAGCCCTCTCTATTAATCAGAATCAAATCTAGAATTTCTGCCTCTAGTAACTTTCTCCAACTTCTGAAACAGGAAGTTGTCCAGCATAGTCCAAGAACTGGTTAAATAATCTGTGTCCTGCTGCACTGTGTATTTTTTTCCTTTGCATGTTTCTGTTCAAAAAACACACCTCTCATTTCTCCTTTGGTAGTCTTTAATAGACTCCTATCATGATGTTGCCCTTGTTCTTTTTACCTTTTTTCTGCCTTCTGCCTTTTATAGACTAGAAACAATCTATAAAACAGGATCATTTGCTTCTTTAGGGAATCCAGATCAAGTATATAGATTCTTGATGCAATCCTTGCTTGCCTTGTCCCCCATGCTTGTTCTTCCTGAACAAGCCATACCCTTCCATAATAGGTTTTCATCTTCCTCTGTAACAGGGCTACATGGTCTTCTTCCTTGGGTCTCTTGAGACTATTTAACAATTCCTGTCCTTGCAATGGCAAGACAGTGACAATAACCTCATCCCCCTGTAGCAAATTAGGGTGATCTTGGTGCTTTGGAGCATTGTGCCTGGTGGTTGTGCAGAAGGGTTGTTTGTGCAGCTGTAAGAATAGTTTAGAACAGTGATTCTCAACCAGGGTGACAAGGGACACTGGGGCACCTTGAGATCCCTGCAAGAGTGCTACAGTGTCACACAATGTTAGCACTGCTAGGTTTACATACATGATTCACAAGATAAACTCTAAGGTTTCAAATAGAAATTGTGGTCTTTCTGAGTTCTTTGCAACAGAAACCCATTCTTTTTCTGTAATAAAAAAACCCCCAAAGAGTAAAAACTAAGAGCTGGCATTTTCCAAGGGTGACCTCAAGTCTATTCAGTGGTGCTCAAGTCAAAAAACGTTGAGAATCGCTGGTTTAAACAACCACTTGTATAGAATAGTTTTAGGTAGAGATGATCTTGCCTTGAGCAGGGGGCTGCACTACATGACCTCCTGAAGTCCCTTCCAGCCCTACTAGTCTATGATTCTCTGAGACTCTACGTATAACTAAATATTCTGCTCTATTTGGAAGCACTGAGGCTTCAACTAGAGCAGTGCCCAGTTCAGGGAACCCTATATTAAGAAATACATAGAATCACTGGGTGAAAGGGTCTTTGAGGATCATCTAGTTCAACCCCTTGCAGGGCTGCACTGTTCCCAAACAACCCCAGGCAGAGGCCTACCCAGCCTCTTTTTGAAAATCTGCAATGAAGAAGATTTAACGACTTCCCTTAGGCAGCTCATTCCACTGTCTTATTGATTTTTCAGTCAGGACATTTTTCCCTGAGCTTTGACCTAAATTTGCCTTGCTGCAGTTCCTTTCGCCATGTGTCCTGCCCTCTGCAGCAAGAGAGAATCATGTTCTCCCATACTCTTTAAGGCACCCATTCAAATATTTTAAAACTACTATCATATTCCCACTTCCCCCTTAAATTTTCTTTTTTCTAAATTAAACATACCTGGTTTTCTCAGCATTCCCTCATTTGGCTGTTTTTCCAACTTCTTTACTATTTTGGTCACTCACCTCTTGATCCTCCCAATATCACAACATCCTTCTTATATAACTCAGTGCCCAAAACTGCGCACACTACTCTAGCTAAAGCCTAACTAGCACTGAGTAATGCTATCACCTCCCACATGTTCAATGCAATGTTTCTGTTAATTGTTACAGTCAAGAGTGTTAATTGTTACAGTCTGAGGGACCAAGATAAGTTCAAAAGCCCTGTCCCAGAAAAATCAAGTATTCTAAAGAACAGCTGATAAGAAAACTGTAATAAAACTCTTAATCTGAAAATACCGTAGGTGAATAAAGAACCATGTAATACCAATGATTCATAATAGAATTCTCATTAGTACAATTACTATTTATCAAATGTTCTTAAATCAGAAAAAGAGATGGTTACAAATAATAGTTTTATAACCTGAAAGGCTACAAATGAGTTTTTAAAGTTAGAAGTCTGGAAAAATTACAAATAAGAAGTTTTAAAACCTAGAAAAATTATAAATGATAGAATGATTAGGAACCTGTAGTTTTAAAATTTCTAACAGGTGGCCAGCCTGCTAGGGAAAACTTACCCAAGTTTCAGAGACTAAATCTTGAAAGCAAAAGTATCTAACATCTTCAGATAGGTTCCTCAGCCTGAACCAGATTTCAGAGAAGAGAAACACCATCTGAGGACATAACTGCCCTTTTATTAGTCTACTAATGAACTGCCTGTCAAGAATGACAGGGGGCGGAGGGGGAACAAAGCACCACCACCCACCACCCTGTGCCACTGCTGCCTCGCAGGAGCGGAGGGTGAAGCTTGCCCTGCTGTCCCCTCCGTCCCCCTCTGCCAGCATCCTGCGCCACCACCGCCACCTCCAGCACCACTGGCCTTGCCTCCCCCACCCTGGCCCTGCTCCTCAGAGGCAGCAGAGCACTGCCATGATGGTGGGGATGGAGAGGATGAAGCCCCTGGTCTGTCCCCACCATCATGGTGGCGCTCCACTACCTCCAAGGAGCAGGTCCAAGGTAGGGGGCAAGGCCAGTGGTGCTCGCCTTCCCCTCCCTGCCCCCGCTCTGTCCCCTCCATCATGGCAGCACTCTACCACCTCCAAGGAGCAGGGCCAAGAGGGAGTGAGGGGAGCAAGGCCAGGATGGGGGCGAGGCTAGTGGTGCTGGCCTTGCCCCCCACACTCCATCCCCTCCATCATGATAGCGCTCCGCACTCTGATTGCTTGTTTCAATAACCAATCAGAATGTTCCAAGACCATTACAGAGACAGACAAACTAAGCCCTTTATTATATAAGAATTAATAATAGGAAGCTGCCTTCACCCAAATATGGATGACAGATCTGCTACAATACCTCATTTTGTCATTCAGTGGTTAAACTAGTTCAAACTAGCTTAGACCTAAAAATTCTTTCACCTTTACCCTAGTTCTAAGATTCTCTCGCCTATCGTGTTCCTCTTTTGTTACCACTTCCTTAAACTCTGTTTCCTTTAACCTGTCTGCTTGACATAACTGCTTGGTAACTGTCTGCTTGGTTTAGCTAGTTTCTATCTACTCCTAGAAAACATCCTGGGCCCTACTACAATCTATGTAATGCAACCCAAAATTGCATTTGCTTTTCTTGTGACATTATTGCACTGCTGATTCATATTGAGTTTGCAATCCACTATAACCCTTATAATCCTTCTTGGCACTGCTAGTGCCTAACCAGTTATCTCCCATTTTCTGTTGATACATTTGCTTTTCCTTCCCTATGTGCAACACTCCATATTGATCTTTGTTGGATTTTATTTTGTTTTCCATTGGCCAGTTCTCAACCTATCCAGATTCCTTTGAATTTTAATCCAGTCCTCCAAAGCATTTGCAACCTTTCCCAGTTTTCATGTCATCTGCAAATTCCATCAGCATATTCTCAGTCCCTGTATCCAGATCATTAATAAAAATGTCCAACAGCACTGAACCTGGAGCAGACCTCTGTAGAACCACACTTGAGATCTCTTGCTAGTCTGACATTGATCTATATATAATTACTCTTTACTTATGGTTATTCAAACAATTATGTATCCACATAAGGATAATTCTATCCAATCCAATTTTCTCCAGCTTGCTTACGAAAATGGTATATAAGACTGTCAAAAGCCTTACTTTAGACAAGGTCTATTATATCCACCATTTTCCTCTATCCACCAAGCTATAGCCTGTAGAGATAGAATTCAGAGAAGAGCAACAAAATAAAGTTTTGAAAACATGACCTTTGAGGAAAGGTTGAAAGAACCAGGTTGCTTAGTTTAGAAGAGGCACCAGGGGGGCTTATGTCTTCAATAGGTGAAAGGTTGTGAATAAAGTGATGAAGTGTTCTGCGATGTCCACTCAGGGTAAAATATATAATAATCAGTTTAACTTGCAGCCAAGGAAATGTACATTACATATTAAAAAACCTAACTAAAAACAGCTAAGAACTCAAACAGATCACCAAGACAGATTGTAAAATCTCAATCCCTGGGGGAGGCATGCAACATACAGCCTAGGGGCCTGTGGCCCCACTTTGGTATGGCCCAGTGGTATGCAGCCTCTGGCTTCTTAGAATATGGACAGCCCTAATCTAGGCATATTCAAACCTGGCCCAAGGTAAGGGAATGGCCTAGATGACCACCACCCACACATCTCTCATGTGCTAGAAAATAGACCACCTCTTTCATAAGCCACTTCTTTTAGGAGTTTAAAAATTATGTTTGACAAACATTGCATTTGAGTTCTCTGTTTTGAAGCCAAATGGTTTATATTTAAATACTCACTACTGTAAAAATTTAAACAGTAACAGGACAAATAAATAAATGAGCATTTTCCAATGTTCCTCTAGTCAGGAAAAAGCCAAGTCTTCTCATGCCAAACCTCTAATGCAAACCAGAGAATTCGGATATATTCAGACGTGGTTGGTGACATCTGCAAGAAGGTAGGTAAACAGTCATGACATACTGTAATCAGAGCCAGTTTGTAGCTGTGGTTGAAGGCACTACAGAATGTGACTCAGCACCTACAGCAGGACCTCCTTGGAGGACACTTGATCTATTGACCATAATAACTAAAATCTAGCACGTTATTTTATTTAGGAAATTCCAGCCAGTTCTTCAAGATTAACTCAAGTTAAATAATTTAACTTACTAATGTGAGCACAACACTATGCACATGTGTAATATGAAAAGTAAAGAGTGCTTGAACACTTAAAAGAATCCTATGTTGAAGGTAAGGACTATCGCCAAGTCTTGATTTGGGGGACTGTGGTGAGGAAAGGCCCAGTTAATATGAATCCACCGATTCATGTTATAGACAAAGGGATTTATCTAATTTTCTGGACAATCCCAGACATTTCCAGGTCCTGCATACCATTGAGAGCCCCTTGGAAACTGTGGGAAGCAAGCAGCCCCAAAAAGAGTAAAGAGAGAGAAAAGGGATGCTATCAACACCAGAATTGCTGGCCATAGCAGGAAGCATGCGTTGTACCTTTCCAGATGATAAGTTTGCTCAGCCCCAAATACTAAGAAGCTCCTGAAGGTATAAGTCTGGAATAATGTACCTACATTGTTGTCCTAATGCAAGTCTGTACCTTATCCATACAGTCCTTTAATGATACCATACCTTAATGGTTTGTGCAGTGCTTTGAACTATGTAAGCTGCTATTTAGGTCCTATTCATAATATACTTATAGGAAAGCCTAGATACCTGGCTGAATAAATTGCCACAGCTCCAGTGAGGTCAACTGACCTGCACACATAGTGAAAATCCAGCTTAAGTCTCTCTACACTCAATACACAGCACTGACTCAGCATGGGTTCATAGCAGGCAGATCCTGCCTAACTAACCTAGTTTCATTTTACAACCCGGTCACAAAATGTTTGGATGAAGGAATAGAGGTAAATGTTATTTACGTAGACTTTAAAAAGGCCTTTGACACAATGTCACACCCAACTCTTATAAATAAACTAAACAGTTGCAATGTAGATTATTACACAGTCCAGTGGGTGGAAAATTGGCTTATGGGACGCACCCAGAGAGTGGTGGTGGATGGATTGGTTTCTACCTGGAGAAATGTAGGCAACAGAGTCCCCCAAGGCTGTGTCCTGGGACCGGTGCCATTCAAAATCTTCATTAGTGACTTGGACGAGGGAGTAGAAAGCACCCTGTCCAAGTTTGCTGATGACACCAAACTATGGGGAGAGGTACACAAACTAGAGGGCAGGGAGTGAATCCAGGCTGATTTGGACAGGCTGGGGAAATGGGCCAAACAGAATAGGATGTAGTTTAACAAGGATAAGTGTCATGTGCTGCACCTAGGGAGGAAGAATCATCAACACTCCTACAGCCTGGGAGGTACCACTCTAAGTAGCACAACTGCGGAAAGGGATCTCGGAGTCGGAGTCGACTCCAGAATTAACATGAGTCACCAGTGTGATGAGGTAATAAGTAAAGCTAACCGCACCCTTTCTTGCATAAGTAGGTACATCACAAACAGGTCTAGGGAGGTGATACTTCCCCTCTCTGCAGCATTGGTCAGGCCACAGCTGGAGTACTGCATCCAGTTTTGGGCACTGCACTTCAGGAGGGATGTGGATAGCCGGGAGAGGGTCAGAGGAGGGCCATTCGTCTGGCTAAAGGCCTACAGAAAAAACCCTATGTGGACCGATTGGGAGACCTGAACCTCTTCAGCCTTCACAAGAGGAGGCTGAGAGATGATCTCGTAGCTGCCTACAAACTCATCGGGGGAGCCAGCAAGAAATAGGGGATACAATGTTTACCAGGGCGCCCCTCAGGGTTACTAGAAATAATGGCCACAAACTGGAAGACAGCAAATTCAGATTGGACATCAGGAAAAAATTCTTTACAGTGAGGGTTGTCAAAATATGGAATAAGCTTCCAAGCGAGGTGGTGCTGTCCCCTTCCTTGGAGGTATTTAAAAGAAGATTGGATAGACACCAGACTGGGGTCATCTGACCCCAGCACTCATTCCTGCCCAGGGCAGGGGGTCGGACTCGATGATCCCTTCAGACCCAAACGTCTATGAAACTATGACTCCATAGGAACACTTCACAGTCTACTAACTTAATGTCTTATCTCAGGGAGATATTGTTAAGCTGTGTTAGTCAGAACCCAGGCAGAAGGCCATGTAGATTTGCACCTTACAGACTAACTAAATCAGAGATGAATAGCATAAGTTTTCACAAGTCCAAACTCACTTCATCGCTTCACAGCATCTGATGAAGTGAGCTCAGGCTCAGGAAAGCTAAAGTTACACCTCTCTGATTTAGTTAGTCTGTAAGCTGCAAATCTACCCAGCTCTTATCTCAGTTTGCAATTCCAAAGGCAGTTAGAGGAGTTAACACCTGAATGCCTAAGTCACTTAGGATATGTCTTCCACAATGCTGCTACATAGGGCTGCTTCCAAACTCCACCCATAAACCCCTCCTCAACACATCTCCTCACACTTACACAAAACAAACCAGGAATCAGGTGGTAACATTGCTCCCCTCATAGCTTCTCTCAAGTTCTCGGTCTCCAATATGTTTGAGAGCGAGCACGAGAGATACCTGGAGCAGCTTCCCCACTGCATGTGTAGGTTTGGCATAGACACATGGGAGGAGCCCTCCTTCCTCCCCAGCTGTATTCAAGAGGTGATTCAGACATATCCCTAGATTCTTTCAAAAGTCCTACCCTTAAAGGCCCTTATACTTGTATATGTACAAGGCCATTTGTTCCAAAAGATTTTCTCATGTGTAAGGTCAAAAAATATGCATCTTAGTAGTCCTTAAAAATTGTCCAAAAAATATCTACACAAAAAGAATAGTAACAGCATATTGGTTAAATATGAGGACAACAATAGAGTAAAGTAAAAAGCATTTGGCCCTTGGCCCTGTCTCCCCTCTTATTAACTCCCACAAAAGATTCACTAGAGGGGGAAAAAAAGATTATTAAATTACTCTTTTAAGGCTCAACTTTGGAAAGCTATTAAGCACATGTAAGTTTCGCCATCTTCAGTGGGATTTGTGTGGGTGTTAAAGTGTTGTGTGAAAGCCAAGTTTTCCAGAATTCTCCCTTTCTTTTTTGAGTTACTTGACTAGAGTACTGGAAAATAATTGCATACCTAAAAGTTGCTTTGATATTATTAGGCAATTTAATTATCCAAAAATTTAGGAGTGGCCTCGGAGCAATGATAATCTGAGAAAGATTCTAAATTGTGGTGCTCAACCCCAGCCCACAGGTCAGATCTGACCTGCAGAGCCATGTCATCTGGCCCACACGCTGGCACCCAAGCAGCAATTAATGCTGCCACCACTCCCCCACCACCAGATTTTTGGACCCTCCACAGGTCCAAAAACTTGGTGGTAGGGGAACAGTGGCAGCATTAATTGATGTTCCCCTGCTGCCAAATTTCAAGACCCATGGAGAGCCCCACGGGTGAATATCATGGTCCTACACACTAGATTGGGTTTGAGGGGCTAGGACCCAATCCAGGCAGTGCAAGATGGGAACCAAGGGGCGCAGGACCTGACCTGATGCACCAACCCTGTGTGTGATCTGGCCTGTAGGTCTGAAAGGTTGAGCACCACTGTTCCAAATAATTGCAACAAACTTGGTACAAACCAGGACAATCAACTAAATATGCTTGAGATACTTCTGCTGGACAGCAGTATTCAGGTGGTGGCACATATGAAAAAAACAGTACATGGAAATTTAACCCTAAAGAAAAAAAAATTCCCAAAAGACAAGGATTTCACTCAGAATCATCTGAATGCCTGTCTTGGAATGAATGAAAGAAAATAGATCAAGAGAGTGAAGGGAAAAGAAGAAAGAGATATAGGAAAGAGAAACAGAACACAAAGCCATGAAGGCAACATTTAAGTAAAGTCTGAAAAGGTTGCAAAAGAAGTAGCAAATATAAAATCTGAACCTATCCCAAGCAAAACAGGGATGTGCTTATAATCAGCAGCAAGAGGCCACCATCAAAGTGTCATTGCTCACTTTATTTTCTATTATCAGTGTTTAGCTAAGATAACCTTTTCTGCTCTGGTTGCAGCCAGCACTGATGCAACAATCATGTACACTGAAATACCTTAACATACAAAAAGGTAGGAAAACTGAAAACTATGGGCACAACCCTACTCCCATTCAAGTGCGTAACTTTTTTTTCCATAAATAAATAACCCTTAAAAGGATCTTGCAGAACCCCACTTGAGAATCACTAGTATAGGCATTCCAAAACAATAAGAGTGAAAAATACAAAATGCCTTCCAACATCTCCAACATACTGCTGAGACCATCACAGAAAACAAGTTAAAAAATTAGAAATTTTCAATTTTGAGGGAAGAAGGCCCCGAACTATATTTCCCATTGTGCATCATAAACTTGATTTCTGACCATTCTGAACGCAACACTATTTGCTAACTACCAAATTATCATAACTCATGTCACAATAATCGCTATTAAATCTGGGTCAAAAAATAAATGAACCATTTTAAAACTACTTAACTTCCAAATCTCTATAGAAAACAAAATAAGTCAAGATACTTATCATACTTCAGCAGCCTTCTCTATGTGATTGAAGTAAATTTTATGCTTGACTTCCCTTTGCCAGTGAGATTATTTGTGAACAATCCTTTTTCAATGCATGAGGGTATGGAACAGTTCCTTGAGCCTTCCTAAATGTAAAAGTCTACAAAGAATTGCTCAGCCAGTACAGAATTTTTCATGTTTAGTGTTCACTTTTCAAAGAGTTTCCTTGAAGTAAGTTTGATAGGGCTTCCACAAGCATTTCAGCAAAATGTTCAGCCAATATTCCGTAGCCCAAAGAAACATTCTGGCTGTCCTAATGGCGCTCAGTTTAACGTCAGCTGACCATGCAACCACTTACATTTACCCATATTTTCAAGCAAATAAGTTGTCCCTTAAAGTTATTCACATGTAGAAATGTTTTCAGTATCAGGCCTTCCTAGGCACTGGATACCAGTGAGAAAGTGAATTTATCACTGTTAAAAAGAAATTCCATCAAGGGACAGGGCAGAAGAACATTAGACAAGAAGATTCGCTGCTTCCTTCCCCACCCCTTCTGTTCTTCCTCAGCTCAAAGATTTACATCAACTGGTCAAACAACCAGTCATAATACCCACTTATTGTAGTGATTAGTACTGCTTCAAGATGAGAAACACAAAAGGACTGTGGAGCCTTGCCCACAGAAAACATTTGTTATAATTAATATGAGTTTTTGGACTACAGAGGAAAGAG
>NW_005842928.1:382869-400008 GCF_000455745.1 Alligator sinensis
AGTGATGTATTTTAATGGGTAAGGGTATTTAACTTTCAGTGCTGTTACTAAAAAAGATATGACAGAGGCTTCAGATTTCTAAAGATAAAACAAACAGATATGTGCAAAATTCTTAAACTATTATCCCTTTATGGACTTTTCCTAAACATTTGAGGTTTACACCCTGTCAAAGTAAAGTTGACCACACTTGTGCCCCCCTACTTCAGCTGTCAATTTCAGCCACCAGGTGCTGCACCCCCACCCCAGGTACCTGTCACATGCCCCTGCCAGGGAGAATGCGACATGGTTTGGAAACTGCCTTATATGACCTAATACAGAGGCTCCCAAGCTTTTTCTTATTGCATACCCCCTTCCAGATTCACCAGCTGCCCATGTACCCCTACCAGCATACTTTAACCCCTTAAATGCCAATTATGATAATGAAAATAAAATCTGCCATTACACAATTTCTCCCATGTACCCCTCCACGCCCCCCGCAAGATGTCTTGCATATGCCTAGGGGTATGCATACCAGTTGGGGAACCCCTAACCTAATATGTATTAAAGTGCATATACCATTTATCCTGGAGGTACAAAACAAATGGCCCATATTTTGTCCTCAGTTAGACCTGCTAATGGTAATGGGGATACATAAATGGAACTGTGAACAATTTTTCTTTTTTTATTTTGCACGTGAGGGAGTTTCTTTTCTTGCAGAAAGGGGAGAGCATCCTGGAAGGATTTATATTTTTCCTATTAAAAGGATAAGATTCCTGCAGATTTTTTTTCCCAGTTTTTCTTTACAATCTGATTATGGTTTAAATCTTAGGGCAAAATACTCCTAATCCACACAGTGTAATCTTGGTGCCAGGATATTATGTCTGGCAATTTTATGTGAATGGTATCCTAACCCCAGTTAAAAACAAATATTCTTAAATAACTGAACATCAGGAGAAACGGCGTTCTGGAAAAAATGACAAAATGTGAAATGACATGATTTCCATTGTTAGTGATTCTGCTTCACCTCTGACATCTTTGTGTGCATCAGGAGTATCTCCACTGAAGTCAATGGAGTTAAATTGTTGTAAAAACAGTGGGTAAAATCTGGACCCTACTGAAGTTAATGGCAAAACTCTCAGCATATTTGACACTAGCACCAGTACTATTTCAGAATCAGGCTCAATATGTGTAATTCATAGTTACAGGCTTACACGTAGTTGGCCTACTGACCTTTGTGTTTTAACATATGCTATGCTTCTTGTTTGTAGTCTCAGGGGTGAATTCTGTGTTCTGTTAGAAGGTTCCTGGCCTAAGGTATCACTTACTGTGTTTACTGTCTGGCTGTATAGATGTCTGGCACAGATTGCAAAGTACAGTAGCTCAAAAATCTGCTCTGTGCATATGTGCATAAATGCTCTCAGTGAATTGCATCGTACATTGTGCATCTGAAATTAAGATCAGGTATGCAATAAGGTGAATAGCATGGCTAATTCAGATGTTGTTAATATTTGTGTAACACCATTGGCTACTGTAGATTTATTACACCAAGTAGATGAGATCAGAATACTTTACAGATCATAACAGTAGTCTATTTACCCCACCGCCATCTGTGACAGCAACCAGTATTAGATGAAGATTCAGAGGACATGCAAGAAATGCTACAGAGGACAGTTACTGAACCATTTTTCCCATTTTGCAAAAAGATGGTGCAGCCGCACACATCAGACAATGTTCATGCGCACTTATAAAAAACAAAGAAAAGCTTACTCTTGGCTGGATATTTGTCCTGTTAAGTACAGGGCACTGATAACATTTAAGCTCCATTAGCTTACAGTCTGTCCAAACATAGACAGGGCAGTCATCTACTGTATTTACTGTAATGGCTTGCACTGAATTTGCTGAAGTCAGTAATTTGAGATATTTAGTTTAGATAAGATAGTGATATAGAATCACAGTTTAATTGCACAGGCTAAATATCCCAAGGAGCCCAGTAGGCAAGATTCATTTGTACCATTTAGATGCTTTCCAGTACTGTTTTAATGAAATAGTACTGGTACTAGTCAGCCATTACAGACAATTTGTGCCCAGCTTAGGTTTTGCTGCTGATTTTAAACACTCAGCTATGGTCTACTTTGCTGTCAGCACCAGTCAGATAAAGTCTAATAGGTAAAGTTGCAGCAATAGTAAATACTGTCTTGCTCTACCCTAGAAAATACCCTATTACTGCCTCTAGGGACCTTTAACAGTTACACTGACAAGTTAACTTTTTGGAGAGATAAGGAACATATGCAATGGACATAAACATAGACTTACATTTCAGTCCAAAAAATTCCTTTTCCCAAATATTTTCTTATCCCCTTTTTACCAACAAGATAAACCTCAAAACTCATTACCAAGAGCTGTTGGTGCCAACTGGAGAAGTTATGTCTAAGTGCAGACCCAGAAAAAACAGCACACACCTGGTTCTATAAAAACTGCCTTGAATTATAGTAAATCCACATGACAGGCTTTAAACAGAGGGTTAGTTCCTTAATTCACTGTCAGTCCAATAAAGACAATGCTACACCAATGTATACCATTCAAAGATCTGGCCCAAAAAGTACAAAGAGTTTGAGGGAAGTCTTAAAATTATTGTAGGGTTCAGCTTGCTCGGACCCATCATAGACAAGGGTACTAACGGGAACATATCCCATGCCTTACAAATTATTTACCATGAGAGCATTTTGCTTGCTGGCCTGCTGAAAGCAGACATGTTCCCTAACTCTATTTTTCTCTTAAATACCATGATTGCAGGGTAACTAGTAACTTTTGGATTTGTCTCCTAGTCACAACCTCCAAACTCTCCTACAAATACAAATTAGTATAAGAGGCCCCACTCGTACCACTGCAGTTACTCAGTGTAGTAGGCAGTGCATTTGCCAAGGCATTTACAGGGGCAGATACTCTGACATTTTGAGCCAGAAAAGAATGCTTTTACTCTAGCTAAGTAGCACTTTACTCCTTGAACACAAGCAGTCCTATTGGCAGTGTGAGAGTGTAGAACCCCACTGAAATCCAGGCTGGGATTCACACAAAGGATTCTATTATAGAGTCCCATCATATCTCAGTTTAACCCAGTAAAATTGCGGTTGCAGGACATGGTAAAGGGCAATGAACTCTTTCTGTGGGAAGCACTGGCCATGGAAATGTTCCTGCTTGGGTGATATTTCCTTTTCTTACAATAAGTAGTTTTGTTCCCCTTTTAGCAAACAACTGATAAATATACATAAGCACAAATAATGTCTTGGCAAATTGTGATCACCATTGAGGGATTTTTGTCACAGCATTTACAGGTAACTATTATTTATTATTTGTATTAGGGGCTCACTCATAAATCAAACTGTTATTGTGCTAAACATCATATAAGCTTAAGGATATGTCCCCTCCACCAAATGATTTACAGTCTAGAGGATAAGACAAGAGGTGGATACAACAAATAAAATGGAATGAGGGAGCACAAAGAAACAATGAGATAATATGGGTCAGCACAGTAAGGGGCAGTCACAAACTGATGATTATTTGAGCTAGGGCTGTGCAAATGTGCTGCCTCGTTTTGACCATACTCCAATGTCATCAGCTTAAAAGAACTAATTCTTAATTTGCTCTGTTCTCAGGAGACACTATGAAATAACAAAGATATGGGAACAGAGGGAGCAATTTGATGAATTAAAAAAAACACAACACAGCCTTCACTGGGCAACTATTTGCAGCAGCTCAGCTTTGTGAGTTGGGGGTGGGGGGGGGCTCTCCACAATGCCTCAGCTAAAAGTCTAACCTCTTTCTAATCTCACTTGAACTGGGTTTTACACCAAATGCAACTCATTCGACTTCAATGGTCCTGCTGTTGAATTACACTGGGCTAAGACAAGACTACTCCTACCATTTATAAACAGAATTACTCATGAAGTGAAAAGGATGTTAAGTCATAGGATGCTATTATTATTTAACCTCTGCATCATAGCGGACCCTAAAGGCCAGCCACATTGTATGAGGCCCTATACAAACGTGGCGGATGGTATCCCCTGCCCCAAAAAGTATACTGTTGAAAGATGTAAAGAGTTTAAAATAAAAAAAAGACTTTTTACAATTTTAAAACACTTAAGCTTAAGAAAACAGAATCACAGGGCATGTGCACAAGTGCAGGCAGCCTGTCAGGGAGGCACTCTAACGCATGGTGCTTTATCTGCTCGGCCTTTGACGTGCGAAGGCTTCATTTCCCTCATCCCCCCCGCCCCGGTGCCAGGTGAGGTGGCCATGAGGCTGCCATTGTCAAGAGTCCCAGGTGGAGAAAGGAACAAAGCCACATGGGATTCAGGTAGAATCGCCCAAAATGAAACCTCTCAGGGAACCTGTACACAGATTCCTTAAGGTGCTCTGCCTTAGAGCGCCCCTATCTGACAATTCATCAGAGAAGGGTTAAATTTTCATGCAATTGGACATTTTAAAAGCAGTCTACAGCCTTAAATATTTGTTATGTTATGGCTTTACAGCGCTTTCAGGGGCCTCATCACATGGAAAATGTAATTTCTGTAAGTGTCCATAGATCGACTGCCCAAAAAAGACGCTTAGGGTAAAAACAGACATTGGATTTCTCTCACAACAAAGCCTTTTATTCTGGGATCCTACAAACCCATTAACTGCTTGTGAAATTTTTCTTGGGAAAACTCTGGTGAATTTGAGATAACTGACATTCATTTCAGGGCCAGGCTGAGTGTGTAAAGAGCTAGTCCAACTGACCTGGATCAAGTGACCCAATCGACTCAGATCAATGAGAACCAGCTCAAATGTGATACCTGCCTTTACACTTAGAGAGTTGTAGCTCTACAACTTTATCCACAAGAGGATAGGTAAAAAGTTAAACAACTAAGTATAATGATCACTGTACTCTCATAAGGTTGCCAACCCTCCAGGACTGCCCTAGAGTCTCCAGGAATTAGATATAAATCTCCAGGAGACTGCTGAGCGTCACCTGGGAGATAACTGATAAGGCATTCGTTAAAATGAATGTGAAAACATTGAATCTGATTCATACAGTAGTCCAGTAGGTTTTTAAAATGTAATAGTAATATACATTTGCCTTCCTGATGTAAAGTCTACGCACCGTAATCCACAACTGATATACGCAAGCCCGCAGTCACATTCATGTTGGGGGTCGCGGGCACACTGGCATTCCAGAAACCTCCCAGCACAGATTCAAACAGAGTTGGCAACCCTATACTCTCAGCCTGAGTGACAACCTGCAAATATTACAAAACAGCAGCATTTCATAAAGAATTAATGGAGTTATAGATTTTGGTGGCAAAAAAATACAGCCTGCTGATCCAGGTCAAAAGGTCAAATAAAATAAAAATAGGAAATAAATGTGTTCAAGTTTACACATCTGTGTAGCCCCACTAGCATATCTACAAGCACCCTAAGTTTTTGTTTTTAAACCTTCCAACCTTCCAACCTTCCAGTCCTTCCAACCTTCAGTCTACACCTCCAAAGCAAAGCTTGAAAACATGAACCCAGTCTAACTGATGTAGTGAAAGAACGGTTCTTAGGGGAGAGAACTGCCCGATTCAGCTAACTCTGGTGCTACTCATTCATCAGCATCACCTCAATAAGGATCTGTGTGTCACAGAAGGTGGCAGTGTGTCCAACCTGCATGCCCAAGCAGATACCCTCTGTAAATACTGGAGTCTTTCTACACTCCCCTTTGCCTCTTCTGAGAGCCCTATGTTGCTCCCTCCGTCTCTCCCCGAGGAAGGGGCCAGTATCAGTCCGGATGGGGATGGATTGGGAAAAAACCACAACATAGGGACAGGGCTGCATAATGAAGCCATAGTGAACCCCAGGTGATTGTGAGTCCAAGGTACTTCAGTGACTTTATTATATTGAGTTATAATAAATATAATAAATAGTACCAAAGCAGACATTAAGAACTTGATCCAAAGCACAGTCAAATCCCTAAGAGTGTATACATTCACTTTAATGGGCTTTGTGTCAGTCCTAAAAATCTATTTTTAAGATATTTTCCCTGACTGGAGTATATTTGTTCTCTATTGAAGCCTCTTTATCAGACTTCAAGTAAGAGGTTTACAGAGGGCAGTTTAATCCTGGTAACTCAGACCAAAGTCAGATGGGCCCAACAAAACAGAATAACTCTACAACAGCAACAAGCTGCTTCTCAGCTGCAACAGTTGTGAGCAACATCAAAAGCTGGACCAGTGAGAACAAAGATTATCCTCTTCTAAAAGATCAAATGTGACTAAAAAGGCTATGACGTGGAAGATCTGGGCTCTACTTAATTGGTACCCACCCCAAATTTCAGATCATGTTGGAATCGAACTCCAAGACTATACATAATCTAAGCAGCCTTGTAAATCTTACTCAAGTGAATATCAGTGCCCCCAGCTTCAAAGTATTCTTTAAATACATTTATTGATACAATCTTTCTGCAGCAAGTGAAAATATATTGAAATTTTTATTTTCACAAATATTCATCTGAGTCTTGACAAAAAAGTGGGTGAATCATAAAATCTTTAGCTCCTTGTATTTTTACCAGATGTGTTAATAATAGAGCCTAGCCAACTAACATGTCTAAACTAATCTAACAAAACTTTTTACTGTAATATAAACAAAAAAGGAACACAGATTACAGAAAGCTTTACACCAAATTATTTTACCCAATCTGGTACAAACAACACATGAAAGAATCAAGGATAAAGCATAACCAGTAGGCCTTGCAGGGGGGCTCACCAGTTCCTACCTGGTGGGAGGGCAATCCCTGATGCCCCCCACTGCCCCATGCAGTGTGGGGGGCTCTGCACAAGCCCCCGGAAGCCCTGCAGGAACTGGTGAGTCCGGGAGGAGGGGGTTGTTTGTTTTTTCTTAAAGGGCTGGAGCTGGGCTGGATAGGGCAGCCATGGGTGGGGCTGGGAGAGCAGGGGCGTCAGGGGGCTCCTAACAGAGCCCCCCATGCAGTGGGACAGTGTGGGGCAGTGGGGATTACCTCCCCGCCAGGCAGCACCCAGTGACTGGGGTTTATTTTTTTTAAAGGGCCAGGAGCTAGAGCTGGGTGTGATAGCCTTGGAGGTGCTGGGGGAGCAGCTTGGGGTCGGGGGACACTCAGGGGGGCTGGAGGAGCAGGCATTGAATGGGGCCTGGTGGGGGCCCCCCATGGTTCCCCCCCCCCCTCCGGCTCCGGCTCCCTGAATTGGGCCAAATCTCCACCGAATTGAATCAGCACCTGAAGCTTCACACAGCCCTAATAACCAGTGTAGGTTATGCCAATGTGTCCTGTGTCCACATCTTATCCCAGGATGGACATTTGCTCAAGGCAAACACGCTACTATTTGACTATTTGCTTCTCTACAATCTGGTGACAAGTTGTTATAATAGTACCTACTGTGTAAAGCTACCCTGGGATATCTGCTCATCTATCCAGTCTAGACCTCCATGCTATTTACATTGATGTGAAAAATCAATGTTATACAAGTTTAAATTGTTCTGTCTGTACCATCCCTTAGCTAGTAGTTTAAAAGCAGTTTTATGATCCCTTCAAAATGCAGACGGTTTGGTCTAGCAGTTTTGCAGATTTATTAGTTCAAGAAGATATGTTTAAAATAGAGAGTATGTGGAAACTTCAGGTTACAATAATCTTCATGCACATAAGTGGATCCAGGATTTTTAAAAGGTGGGTGCAGATGCAGTGACTGGTACTGTAGGGGTGACTGTAATTCCCTGTCCCAGCCTTCCCCTTGCCCCCAGGGCAGTCAGACCACACCACAGTGACATTTTTTAAGTCCCTAAATCAAGTATGAATCTCCCACACCCCGTTCTCAGCATCCCCTCCCCTCCCCTTTGTGTGCAATGGCACCTCCCCTCCTCTCCTGTTCTCCCCTCTGTACTAACCCTCTGGGCTCTGGAAGGGGAAATGTGTCTGCTGCTGCTGCTGTCCCAACCATTCCTGTTCTGCTCCAACTGTGACTGCAGAGTGTCTGCATGGGGAGCCAGATTCAGCCGAGGTCAACGAATGGGTTCTCCTTTCTCTGTACCTGCTTCTCAGCAAATGAGGAACACCTGGGGCACCAGCCAGGTAGGGGGAACCCACCCACCACCACAGCTCCCCATGCAGCTCTGCTGGAGCAGAGCAGGAACTTCTCCAGCGCTCCCACTACACCTGGGGCAGCTGGGGGCAGCTGCAGCAGGTGAGGGAGGTGAGAATTGGGGAGAGGAAAAGGTGCTATTGTATACAGTGGTAGTGAATAAATTCTGTGCAAGTCATTTTTTATTCAACCAAAATTCATGTTATCTAGAGTAGTGGATTTGCCTGACAAGGTACGATGGCAGCCATTTTGGCATTAACTTAAAGACCTCAAGAGCTAAAAGCATGAGCTGCAATATTGCGTGAGCTAGAAGACTAAGACTCCTTTGGTGGAGCTGCACTAGTTTCATCTGAGTGGATCACAGATGTGCCTATGTGCTTAACCTGTTTTCATCAGAGGATCCTACAAACACTGACATATTAGATGCATTAAGTGATCCTAGAGCAAGCCCTACCTTAAAAGTGCTTAAAACAAACAGCCTACATGGAGCGCTCCAGAAGATGGGTGATCCAAGAAAAAAAATGATGCCACCTAACTAAAAAACTGCTTCCTTTCTCCATCTTTCATCTTAAATATGTGCAGCCAGCTGGCTCTGCAGGGAAGAAACAGCAGGGAGGATATATAGTTGCTGGTTTTGTTTTTGAGCCTGCAGACTTGCCAGAACCAGGCAATTAAATCTATTGGGTGGGCCAGAATCCTCTAGATGTTGGGTGCGGTGGGCAGCAAACATGTTCATTATCTGCTTGAGTCATTTCCATTGCAGGCAAGCAACCTGGCAAGGCACATCCAGAAAAGTTGCATAAATACTAGGGATGGAAAGTCTACACTGAGCTGCAGTCAGCCACAACTAGACTCATACCGGTACCCAAGCTCACTGACTTCAACAGATCTTCACTACGTTCCAGTTACAGGAAGGACTACAGAGTGTGACGGAAGGCAAGTCCATCCAAACTTAAAACCCACTGGGCCAGTGTGGTTTAGGCTTTCTGGTTTCTTAACTGATGTCACATAAAATAAATGTGTATCACAGTATCAAGTGCATCCACCTTTGGCTTCCCAGCAGGAATAACCAAGTGCCCATGTACAGCTGGATCAATGAAGGTGGCCTTTAGCATGAACCCAGAGGAGGTTTTGAACTCATGCATTCATAGCTGCAGCAAGAGACTACACCTTTCCATGGTGTGCAAACCCTCATAGCAGAATCCAAAGGAATGAAAAGAAAAGGAAGAATATTATACATGACATCACCATTCTGTCTTTTCCAACCACATCACACTTCTATCCTTCGATTTTTGTACTAATTACATTACAATTGCATTATTATTATTTTAAACACTTGATGCTTTTTCACTCTTTATTTATTACCATAATATGTGCTTTCCTATCATTCTAAAAAAAATAAAAAGCCTATCTTATGGTTCACATCACACATTTCTATCTATACAGTTTAACAAAAATAGTATCTGCTTTCCTTCAACACTCCTTTCTAAAAAGATTGTTTTCCTCATGCCAGTGCTGTTTTCCTTTCAGAGTTTGAAGGAATCAAGCTGTCTGGAAATTTTCTGATGAAACTAAAGCTGCATCTATTTGTCCTTCACAGCAATCCCACGACCACTGCTGAGAAATAAACCCTACCTACTTGCTCCCACTCTGCACACACCATGTGCTGAAAAAATATCTTGCAGTTGACAGTAGAGGAGTGTTGTGTGCCCAGAGCTGCTCTCAAGAGCATATCAGAGACTGAGACTTGGACCCAGAGACCTCCAAAAAGTGACCACACAATGTGTTTCTATGGTACATGGAGAGGAGGGGCAAGCGTACAAGGCTTGTTCCTTGGTGGTGCACTCAGGAACACCACAGAAGAGATATAGCCATGCCCCAAAGGTATTGTACCCTAGAATCCACAGATTCTATGACCAGAATTCATAGGTCCAGGACAGACCACCCACAGAACGGGGGACCCCAGGATGCCAGGGCTTAGGGCAACCCACCGTGCTGGAGCTTACAGGCTACCCATTGACTGTGGAGCTAGAAACCTGGAAGTCCTGGCTTGGCTCCTGGCTACAGAGCCAGAGCCAGCAAACTCTCTGCTGCAGATCCCAGACTGGGACCCCAGAAGTCCTGGGGTAGCCCATGACTGTCAGATATACTGAGCATCTTCCCATTAACTTAAACTACAGCTTTCCCTTTGAAGTCAACGGGAACGCACCTATTGTATGCAAGGCAATTCAAAGGGTGCACCGTATCTCCCTTCCCTTAGCAAATGTAACAGGTACACATTTATACACTGTAGATACAGACACACAAATAGAGCGGGGGCGTGTGTGTATATATAGTTATGTCACATATGTTGTCAAGACGACAATGAAATTAAGTCTTATTTCTGCAGCCATGGAACAACCTGCAGAGCTATGGAATAAACTGCATTTAATCCTCATCTCTGGCTTCTTTCAAGGACTCTCTCCATTAACTTAGCTCTGCTTTCCTAACACTCCAATTCTGTTACAGCTACCATTTAAAAATTACTTCAATTTTTTTTTTCCTTTTCCCCTAAAATAAGGGTCAAAAAAAGTTTCAAATTACACTGCACCCAGGTCCAAGAAGAAAAACATTCAGTACTAGTCTATTGACAAATCTGAGGATCAGATGCCTCTTGGTTTCAGATTCTCGTCTTCCCAACATTAACTGAGAGTCCTGGCAAGTCACAAGATGGCAAACCTTTAAAATGTGATACATCTGACAGTAATGCTATCTTAGAAGTTTAAAAGTGTATCAGCATTAAGTTGCAGGGGTTTGGGTTGTAGCCGTGTTAGTCTAAGGACATAGGCAGACAAGGTCAGAGTATATGTGGGCCCAATTTTCCACTGAGTTTCACTAGTGTACAACAAAAACTAACGGAGTTACCTTGGCAAGAAGCCAGCACAATGGAATGGAGAATCATGCCTGTGGTAACTAATGTGGCTATCCAAGGAAAGGGATATGGAAAAACAGTATCAATAAAAAGTGTGAAAACTCACTAGGGTCTCAAGTAACTTTAAATGTGGGAGCAATAAAATCTGCAGTGATTTAAGATAAAGATTTTGTTGGCACTTAGTTGGGACAGTCTCTTGGCCTTGCTTGTAGCTACAAATCTGAAGAATAATGTATTTATCTCCAAGTCACGCTGACAGAAAATGTATACCACTCTATCCCAATATGTGGCTGTGTCCACAGCAGACAAAATTCTTCTTGAGGCACAGAGGGGTCACATGACACGTGTCCAAGCTCAAATAAAGAAACAGATTCCACAGAAGTCCTGCCACCGAGTACTGCTGGCCCAACCACTACGCTACATTGTCTTTCCTTAAAATCTATTAGCCAGTTCCTTACTGACTCCAACACTGTGGCTTACGTTCTTGAAATGATTACATTGGAGCGGACTTACCTTTTGAGCTCGGGATGAGTCCTGGGCTCCAGATTCTGCAGTTCTGATTGGTAGGGCCTATCCACCAATCAGAAGCAAGCCGGGGTAAGCAAGGTCACGCCCTTTCCCCTGAAGGGAGGGGCCAAGGAGCAGTCCAGACCTGGTTCAAGACTGCACCCTGCCAGGTCCGGAGAACTTTGGGGGTAGAGCCCCTGAAGTGTATAAACGGAGCAGCGGGCAGACTGGGCTCAGCTCCCCATTTCCCTGTGCGGTCCTCAGCACGGCTTGCAGGGAGTGGGGAGGAGGAGCTGATGCTAGCGCTGCCGCCCTCGGCTCCCCCACCCTCTGTCCGGTCCTCGGCCCAGCTTCAGAATCATGGTGGCGCTCCCCCATGCTTGGAGCACTCTGATTGGCTGTTTCCATCAGCCAATCAGAGCACGAATAGACAGACAGACAGACTTAGGCTTTTATATTAGAATTTTGTAATATCAGGTATTCAGTTAGTTCTAGCATGTAAGTGTTTTAATTATATTTGTAATAATAAAACTGTATATAGTTAAGTGTACACTCATGGGGTTGTCTCTATAGGGAAATGGAGGGATCCTCATGTAGGGCGGTGACGTCCTTCCCTCAGCACCCTAGCCTGTCACCACTTCCTCTCTACTCAGCTGGGAGGACACACCCTTGGTGTATCCAGGTTACAACGTATGATAAATGTTAGAAAGGATTTACACAGGGAAGTAAGGAGGTGGACTAAATAGTACAGAATACTATACTACTTGTGTGCTGGGTGAAAGTTAAGAACTTTTTGCCATGAGATTGCTGGGAGTAGAGGAAAAGTTTTGTGATCTGGCAAAAAACAAACCGGCCAAGAAATGCTCCCTTTATTAAGTCATCAGTAAACAAAAAACAAAAACAAAAAAAGGTCTTAAAGCTAGAGTCTATAATGTGGACAAAAAAGGTCCATAACCCTGACTGAGTTCACAGTTGCATCTACCGATGAACCTTCTTCCTACTGAATTCACAACTAGTTTCATTGTAAAAAATGGACAACAATCAGGAAGTTCTTAACTGGTTTTCTATTAATCTATTTCAACCTAATTTTTACCTCACTAGAGGCAGGGTTTAATCAGTTACAGGGTCTTTCTCTAAAGAAGCCCTCAACTCAGCTTAACCACAGTTTATACAGTGGCCTACTTTACTAAATGCCAATGGCAGTGGTAACACTATGCTTTACCTGATACACAGACAGGGGTTTAGGAAATGCTAGCTGGTTATTATTGAAAGGATTCACTGACGACCCTCACCCCCACTAATGGAAAACTGCAGAATGAACTTAGGCTAAAAGCTAGGATTTGCTACTACCTATTAGTCATGAAAAATGCTTTCATGCTAACACGGAAGTTCATGAAAGACCCCAATCCTGCATTCCTTAAACATTCAGAATTCCCAGTAATTTCACTGAAAATTCACTGAAAATTTGTCCAATATGCATTAAACATACTGCTCTGCCTCAGTGACAAAGGATAGGATCCTGCTACAACTGTCAGCTAGAAGATTTAGAGTTTAAATTCAAACTGTTGAGGTTTCTGATTTAGTTTTAGATGTTCCAGGTTCAATCTGTGATAATGACCACAGATGGTTATTACACATGCACAAACATTTAAGATCTCTCTCTAGCTGCTCATGAACCCTTTGATATAAATGAACACTTCTATTTTGACTACCATAGCCATAAATACAATGAGAGCAGCCAAAAAGTATTGCAAAACATAATCAGAGAAAATAACATAGAAAATTGATCTAGATAAGCAGTAACCAGTCACAGAAAATATTAACAGTGATAAAAAATAGTTATCACCATCTTTATAATAACCTTGAATAATTTTATTTGTTATTCCCTCTTGGCAAGTAATTTTCCTTCTGGTGTGTGTAATAAGTGAATTTAAAAAAATGTAACCATCAAAGCAAAATCCAGGAAAGCAGACTTCATTCCTGGGCCAGCAATCTTTTCTAACAATTTATATAAGGCACGGTTGCCTTATATAATACATGACAACTGTGAACTGCTGACTCAAAGAAGCATATGATATTCTGTATGCATTTGCAGCTTCTGTTTAAGAGGAGAAACACATTCTGTGAGCAGATGCCAGCTCATCAGAAGTAGGAAAGGGAAAACATAACAGGAATTAAGGACACTTGCCCAGCAAGAAGAGATGGAAGATGTAACAACAAATTGCATAATGACCCTTCAAAAGCTTGAGCACCTTCTCTGACAAATTTAAAGAGCCAGCCCACGGCAAGACATACTGGGAAAAACTTTATCTAAGGGGCAGCCTTTGGCTAGAGTGGGTTAGCCAGGAGTTTCTAGTCAATAAGGAGGAAGCTGCTAGCAAAAGGACTGTGGCCACATAGTTTTGTTTTTGGTTTTCATTTTAGTTTATTTTTCTACCAGTATCACTATATCACATGCTCTAGGCTTAGTTATTCTCTTTTTCTATATATTTAAAGTTATTTTATTTTTCTCTTGGTGTTTATATCCTCTACAGTTAAAGCCTGGGACTTAATAGCTGTATTAAAGAAAGTCAGTGGAAGAGGAGACATTGCTTTCTGCACCATACCCTCGCATAAAAGATAAGTGAAGCCTCAGTTCTGCAAACACTTAACTTGAGCTTACTTTTAAGTCTCACTGAAATCAGTAGAACTATTTATGCTAATGCATGCACATGTTTGCAGGATCAGGGCCTAAAGCATACTACCTCAGTGTCATGTATACACACACGCACATCAGACACAGCACCTAAGCTAAAGCAGGGCACTTAAGTGTTAAAGCTATCTTTTAAATACAATGAACAGACAACTTCCCCTACCTTCTACTGTTGCCAGAACTGGAGGAACTTACAATGTAGATTGGCTTTCTTTCTGCTTCCATATGCCCTCAAAATCACGTGTAGGGGTCTAACATCACAAATCACTTTCTGTAGTAAAGGACTTCCACAGACTGATAAATAAATATATAGCACCATGCTGGTATCTGGAGCACTGAGAGTCTCTACATTTACATGTTGTTTTTTTTAATTAAACTTTAATATTATAATCTGAAGCAATGGAATGACTAGGCTTCTGTCTCCATTGGGAACTGAGTGCAAGCTGTTACAGAAAAAATAGCTTTTACTGCTGATATATGAATTTTAAGAGACAAGTGTGAGCAAACAAAAGCTGTTTCATCAAATACTGTGATAGGAAAAATGCAAGAAAAAATGCCAGAATGTATTATGTTAAATAGATTAATTTATTCACTGGTTTTAACCCTTTCACTGCCCGGTTGTAAATCACTAGACTAATTATATACCTTCCCATGTTCTGTATATTCTTTTTGTTCTATTTTAGGTAAATCAAACATTTTTAGTCCACTTCAATGTATATTTTGGTGCAAAATTCCCCTAGGACATAGCTATGCAACCATACAACTTGCATAGCCAAACAAAAATATGGTAATGCACACAATATTCTCTTTGGACTGTCTTTTGCAGCTATGCTATTCATGTGCTAAGAATACTTTAATACACAGACTATGCACTGGACAGTAAGGTAAACTATCTGTGAAACAATTCAAGGTAAAACACTGCCAAGAACCAACCAGAAGAATAGACAGGCAGGGACTTACAGCAAGAGATGGCAATTAAAATGGGTAAAGAGTAGAGAATAGGAACATATACAGACCTGATACCAGGATTAGATACAATGAATTTAAGTTGTTAATTAAGTGGCCTTTTAACAGCATCCCAGTACCTGACTCCTGTTTATGCACGAAGCCGTACCATGCATAGCAGGGATCGGCCACATTTTAGGAGCAACAGGCCAAGGCAGTGCAGCTCACTCCAAACGTAGGCCACACCTGTAACCAAACCACTGCCACTGCCAAACTGGCAATGGCACATTTCCAACCCAGCCTCTACTTCTCCCACTACTGACTTGCCACCAATGTCCCAGCTTTGCAAGCCAGATGGAATTGCTCAGCAGTTTGGATCTGGCTTGTGGGCCATAGGTTGCCATTCCTGTTCTATAGTACAATCAACCCTGTCACTCTGAAAGGACAGAGAATATGTGGGAATTAACAGGGGATGACAGGGAACCTAACTAAGCCAGCATTTATCGAAAGAGCTGACCTGAAAGACTGGATTCCACTGGAGCACGCACATGAAACTAGTAGTTAGTTTGGTTTGCTCTGGAGGTTGAGTTTAAGTTCTGATGTATAAATCAGAGTAGAAATCTTACCAGAAGATGTTTCTTTCCACCAGGTAACAGTTCCAGAAAGTTTCCAGGACGGAAAACACACCAAGGCGATCCTTTCTTGTTTTGCTTTGGAGCTTCCACTTCCAGCCTCTGCCCAAACAATACGATACAGAGTAAGTTCAACGCTGGGGCTGATGCGTTATAAGCCATGGCAACATGTCAAGGAGGCACACAGGGAGCGGGGCACTCACCCTCCCAGATTAAATGTTCATCAATTTTATTTATAGAAGGGGAGGAAGAGAGCAGGGAGGTGTCACAACCCAAGGGTGTGATTTTGTTTGTGCGCGCTTCGGCACTGCTAAATTATTTCCCCTACTAGGAGCTTTCTTTGCAGGGTGCATTTCTTAGTTGCAAAGAGAAATACACGGTGCAAAGGAGTTCCTGCCATTCGCATGCAAATTTGTGTCCCACTATTGGCCGGTTCTAAATTATTCCCACGTGGCGGCTAGTGATTGGCTTGCTAGCCGTATAAGAGGCTTGAGTGGTTTCCGCCCAAGTTGGAGAACCCCGCAAGGGAGGACTCCACGAACACCAGGAGGAAGAGACTTCACGTCTCGTGAAGATCTCTAAACGCTGCGGAGTACTTTCTTCGGTTGGCGCGACGGGCTCGCGGTTTAGAGCCTCCAACCGGATGGGCTAGAAGAATGTTCACGGGAAGGAACTCTAGTCCGCCTCTCTTCTTTTCTATCTGTAACTGAACTTAATCTGTAACTGCAACTCAAGCAAGTTTTCCTGCCTGCACCGCGACCATCTTCGGTGTAAGTAAATAATCTTAAATCAACCATTACGCGTCCGTGACTAATTCTAGCGTGTCGTCTGTTTTCTCCGACCCAGCGTGCCCGGGCTGCTGGCCACAGCCCGCGCGGCGCGAAAAAGGGCCTGGATCACTCCCGGCCCGCACAGGAGGTAAAAGGGAAAAAAATCCAGGGCTGCAGGGCAGGGGGTGCCACACACATGTGCACACATGCACAAACATGTGGCCAGCAGTACAGCCAGGCAAGGTGGTGGGAGCAGCTCTGGCAGCTGCATGTAGGTAAGTCTACAGGAAGAGAGGGGGTTGGAGGGCCAGGGCTTGGGAACCATCCCTGCGCCTCAGGGCTTGGGGCTGAGCTCTAGCGAATCTGAACTGGCCCTGCAACATCAGGGACTCCCCAATGCCACAGGAGTCGTCTGGACACACCAAAGCATGGCACACAGCCCCGATGGTGTGGGGCTGGTCCAGGCCACCAGGGGCCAAGCTATGGAGAGTCCAGACCAGCTCTGCACCCTCAGGGCAGAGGCCAAGCTCCAGAAAGTCCCCACACACCTCCTGCACCCCACACACACACCCGT
>NW_005842928.1:400121-409794 GCF_000455745.1 Alligator sinensis
GAAAGAGAGAAAGAAGAACAGAGAAAACAAACTGTAATGTTTCTGGTCAGTTCTTCCCTCAGCACACATCCTTACCTGTGTCAGGGCAAGGACAGTCTTTCTACTGGTACTAAGCAAACCACATCTTTGAACTGAGTAGTAGGAATCATCTAAATGTTCCACTTCTAGCGCACTTGAAAATTTGGTAGGTTCATATTTTCTTTCCTGAACTAGTGCCCCTGACAAATCTGCCAAACAGAAGTAGCTGGGGTGAGCTGGAAGTTGAATCGTCAAGAGCTGCCTTCTCTCCCCACCCTTGCAACTTGGCCTTGAAGCAGAAGGGTGATGTCTCTATGAGTTTTAGTATAAGCATCTATTGGCTTTTTGATTGCATACATCACTCAAGTGCCCCACAAATAGTCATTGTATGTATTGCCAGGTTCAAATTACACTCTGACTCTTGCAGGGGTCTGCAGTGGTGGCAGCCAGAAGCCGGAAGTCGCCACCACCGCCGCCTGAGCTGCTTAGAAAGGCACGGGGTGGGCTGGGAGCTCTCATCTCTTGTGGGGGGGTACCAAGCCGCGTGTGTCCGTCCCCCTCCCCCCAGAGGCCCCCCATATTTCAAACCCTGTGTATTTTTGTACTGAAAGACCACAGTCAAAATCAGAGAGCCATTTTACCAGGCACTGCACAAACATGGAAAAAGTATCAGTCTGTGCCTCAACAAATTGAGCAGTGATCAGTTTCTCATCCCAAACCCCCCATGATGTCAGATGGCTCCATTAGCCTGACCACACCTGAGAAAAAAATAATGAGAAAGAGAAACTAAGGGTTAAATTCATGGACTGAGAGTTCAATGCCTAAGAATGGAAATCCCAGAAAGCTGAACTGGGAACCACCCAGATAGCCCATTAAAAATGCTGAGGGAAGGGACAGAACCTAAGCCCCACCCCACAAAGGTAGCTAGGTACCTAACTCCAGGTCAGACGAAGATCGCTACTTATACCTGGGATTCCCAGATGTGAATCTTCCTCTAGCACCTAAGCTGGGTCAGCTCTTTTGCATGAAAAATCACAGACAGAGGCCCAAGACTAATTAAGGCAGACAAGGTTCCTTGGGTGAATTTGATATCTTTTATTAGACCAACCCAAATGGTTGGAGAATAGTTATTAAGCAAGCTTTTGGGCTCAAAAACCCTTTGTCTGGCTCAGGAAGCTGCAGCAGTTGGTGTGTGCTCTTCCTGGATGGAACTGCTGCAGCTTCCTGAGCCTGACGAAAGGTTTTTGAACCCGAAAGCTTGCTTAATAACTATTCTCCAACCATTTGGGTTGGTCTAATAAAAGATATCAAATTCATCCAAGGAACCTTGTCTGCCTATATCCTTAGACCAACACGGCTACAACCTAAACCCCTGCAAGACTAATTAAAGCACTTGTCTGAGAGTTTGCAACCCCCTCTTTGCTGGTTTGAAACTGAGGCTTAAACCCATTCTTCCACCACTGAGGAAAGTGCCCTAACTCCAAGCTAGCCTGGTCAGGCTCACTCATTAACTCCTATGATGCTGCTTTTGTATTGATATTTATTCATTAAAGCAAATATATGACCCGAGCTCTCCCACCTCACAGACAAGTTGCCTTATCCCTGGGCTGTTTTGTAAAATGCAAATGGGCATGACATGGACAGTGCCTTCCACAGCTGTCTTCATCCCAAAATTACTCATATTTCTTTGCAACTTTAATTCTAGCCTAGTTTTTTTTGTCTGAGACTCATTATAATACTTGTAGTTGGCCAAACTGCATCTCCAACCAATGACAGCTGCTGGGTCCATTGGATAAGTATAGCTCACCTAAAACAAGATACCAGGACATTGTCTTCTGTCTGCTCACTGGCTGTTTGACCCAAACTTTTGTGTCAGGCCTGATCTATTATTATACTTGCTCTAAAAACTCCTAGCAAAGAGGACTTCACAGGTAAGACCAGTAAGGAAATTCCTAGCCTGAATATCCTGCCAGGGCTTTGGTGCTGAGTAGTTCAGTAGCACCAGGGATTAGATAGGTTTGCTTATTATGCTCTCAAGCAGAAATGTGAGCTCTCATAAGGTTATATGACAGTTAATCAGGGTGTTTGTGTATCACTACGTTGGGCTTTGGCACCCAAAATAGCAGTCCAATTTTGAAATCCCTGTGCAGACTTATGCCTCAGTGGCTTAGCCCAGGTTGCACAAGAAGTCTGTGTGAGAACTATAAAGACTCCAAACTTAAGTGTGCTGGGCCCCAGGCCAGTGCTTTAACCATAAGATCTAATAACCTCTTTGAAATGGCCTTTCATTACAACTTTTATCTAAAATGGGTCCATGATTTTCAGACTGTAATCAGTCGAGAGCCCTTTCTAGTGGGCCACGGAATTAAACATTCCAGGAATCAAGAAGTGGGAGATGGGAGAACTGAAAGGAGAAGGGCCAGCAGGAGCAGCTCTAGCTATTGCTAGCTGAAGAACCACTGCTACAAGTACTTTTTAAATTGCTTGCTTCTTAAATGTCAGTATCACTCCTTGGCCACTACACAACAGACTTCTGTACCCAGCATTGTATTAGCTTTCCGTACTGTATGTGGGTTAGCTATTTTTAAGCTACTTTGATGAGTATAGTGTGATTATGTAATTCCTTTTTGAATATTCTTGATGCTGACTCAGAAATCTCCAGGTTTGACACAAGTACATGATCAGACTTTATACTAAAGTCCCTCCTATTAATACTTTATAAAGAGCTAATAAAAAATTAATAGGTGTTTTAATAAACAGTTAATCAATAGGTTTTAATTAATCCAATAGAGCATCAGGTTATATATTGTCAGGATTTCTTACCATCTAGAACACTTTTTACTCATGTGCTTTTCCCACATAGTTCTGGCATCTGTAATGAGCTTCTAACATGATTGCCTATAAGCTGTTTATAAATGAAACCTGAACATAAAACTGGTAACCAGACACATTTTATATATCAGGATTTACAAAGTAAATCCTTCACTCTCTCATTCATGAACTGGCCCTTACCATCTTGTGCAGATAGCAGGAATCTGTGCACATTAAATAAACAATAAATTCACTAATTGCAACAGAAAACTATTGCTGGTTGGTGTGAAAAGTTGAACCTACTGAGTCACACAACACTGGGGTATGCTGGCAGGTTCCCTTTCATTTGCAAGAGTTCATTTGAGGATCAGCCTGAAAAAAAATGTTTTGAGGCTGCGAGCTCTTCTGTTTTTAATGCCAGGGACTCCAATAACCCCTGCTGGTAGAAGATAGCAGTGAAAAATCTTTGTTCTTTGCAACACTACATCTCAGAAGAAATTCATCTGCAGAGAAAGGCAAATGGTGCTTGCAGAGCTGCTGTCCTCTAGGATTATACCCAAATACGTATCCGGTCAAAGACATACAAAGGCCCACTAACCCGGGATATCTGAGGGACGTGCTGACTCAACACATCCCTGGACACCCTTTCTACACCAGTCACTCCAACACTTTCCTTGCACTGACAAGGAGCTGCAGCAGCACAAGTGTTGTGAATTCTTGCATTCACTTCAAATGGACTTTGAGCTTTGAGGGGTTATGGGAAGAAGGTGGTAAAGATTAGTTATAACAAAATTGTTATTTGTTGTAACAAAATTGACTCTGTTCAACCTATATTCCCATGATCTTACCTTTCTCTCACATTCTTAGCACCAGTAGATTTTCAGAATCACACGAATATAGTGCCTTAGGCACATAGGAATCAGATGGTTTTAACAGCAGCATTCCCATAAAATAATTATTTGGTAATCTTAATCCGTATGGACTGGAGCCAGAAATACAAGCTAAATGAGCCAGTTTCCTTATCTTGAGAAATGTCATGCCTATTCACATAATGTAGTATGGTCTAATGCAGTAGTTCTTACCCTTTTTAGACTCAAGGCACCCCTCAGAAAATGCCCACTCTTAGTTTTTACTCATTTTTTAATTATGGAAAAATAATAGAGCAATCTTTCTGTTGCAAAGAACTGAGAGAGACCAGAACAAGTCAGAATGTTTTTAACATTCTTTGAAATCTCTGGGTTTATCCTGTGAATCACATTTGCACATCTAACGGTGCTAACAATGTGTGGCATCCCACAGCACCCTTGAAACGATCTCAAGGCACCCAGGGTGCTATGGCACCCTGCCTGAAAATCACTGGTCTAATGAATAAGGCACTGGGCAAGAACACTAAAGACTGGGTTCTGTAGCAGCCTCTGATATTGAAATGCTGTATGATATTGCTTAGTTAACTTGCCTGTGTTTCCCATCCCACCTTTTGTCTGACTTGTTTATTTGAACTGTAAGGTATCTGTGGCAAGGAACATTACTTACAATGTGTTTTACATGGTGCCTGGTGCTACAGAACTCTGATCTTCCTTACAATCTTTTGAGACCGTTTTCTATTATTCTGTAGATTTATATAAGTCTCCCAGGGTCAGAAAATCTCTGGAGAGAGGGAAGAAAGTAAGAACTGGGGAGAGAAAGGTACCGGCAACCTACCTGTAAATGCCCATTTGTAAGGGTCTTAAAAGACACAGAGAAAACCATAATCCAACATCCAAAGACTCCTTGAGAGTTTAAGTCTACATAGACTTACAAATATTTATGTTTCTTTTAACTGTAAACTGAACTCTGAATATCTGTTATTTTTCCTAAGATCACCATGTTCACGACAGGGGGGTTATTTTTGAGGGAACATGTTAAGTTTATTTGTTTCATTCCTTCTTTTTTCATATTTTGCTGGGGGGAGGAGGGGTGTCGCTTGCTTTTATCATCCCAAAGTTACATTTTTTCCTTGCAGTTTTTTTGTCCAAGATTCATTATTATAACTGTGCACTATCCAGGGCATAGGATAGTGCTTATAACTGGCCAAACTGCATCTCCTTTAAGAAATGCTGGGCCCATTAAACAAGGTATAGTTCAACTGAGACAAGCTCCCAGGACACTATTTTCTATCTGGTCATTTGCTGTTTGATCCAAAATCCCTACTCCTCTTTCAGCATATTTTCCCACTACTCTCCTTTTTTTCCTGTGTTCCTTCTCTGCTCTCCAAAAGACCCTCCTCTGCCTTCTCCTCAGCGCTTATTCCCTGTGTTTCCTCCTGTTCCTATTTACACATGCATACTCATATGTGCACTATTTCCCCTCACCTGGCTCTTTCCCAATAATAGAGATGAAAATTGTTCAAAAGTCAAATAATTAATCATTAGTAACAAAGAAGGAACAAGTTGCATGTCTATCATCCCCCCAATCTTTTGCTGACATGGTACCCTTTTCTCCTGTTCATATACATGTATGTTTTGCCCTCTTGGGAGTAATGCCTGAGTCTTCCAGTGTGTTTATACAACACACCCCACAGCAAGGCCCTGACTCTTTCAAGACTTCAGACTGTACTACAAGACAGATCATAATAGCTTCTAAATATCTTGTATTTTTTGTAAGTGATAGAAAGTACATGAACAAGGAAAAAATGTTCATTTTGAAAGTTGACAGTTAGAAATTATTTTTACCCAGTTTTTCTTTTCTTCCCTACTCCAGTCTTGCTCATTTTTACTTTCCACGCACCAAACAAGGCAGCTTTCTTTACATTATCTCTGCCTTATTTCTTCAGGTCATGTGCATAAGGAGAAGTCTGGAATGACTCATATTCCTCAAAGCATTGCTTTCCTAGTCAGCTTGGCACTTTACACAGCTATTTAACGCAGATCAGTGGATACATCTGAGATTTAAGTCTGATAGTAGGCAACTGCAGTCGCTGAGATTTTCCACAACTCAGTGTGTATGCATTCACCAATGGCTGGAATACTTGTTTAGGTGACAAGTCTAAGAAGAAGGTTAATGTTGCCATAAGCAGATCAGATGAACAAGGTAATCACTGTAGTGGCCTTAGCCTACTTTCCAAGAGTTACTGGACAAGCATGTGACTTATAAGCACACACACATAATTCAAAAGGCATGATTTTTAAGAAATTTCAACAAATCTGAATAAAGGCCATTAGGGTATTTTCAGGATTTGTTGATGGTTTTTCAACAATCTGAATGTTTTTCTTCTGTGGCCGGACAAAGATCTTCATAACTAATGTGCTTCAAATGCAGCCTGGTACTGGTATTGCTTGCAAAATGGTAGACTAGATGGACAATTATTTTTTGCTTACAGTTAATAGTTACTGAAGGATAAATATCTTCATCTATTTAAACTAATATTTTGTTCTTGCAGTTGTTGGGCCCCTTGGCATCTTTAGTAGTGCTGAGAGACAGAACTTGCTCCTGCAAGTCATCCATGGCCCTGACCCAGAGATTCCCCATGACTTCAGTGAACTCTGGATCAGGCCCAACATGAAGAAATCCATTAAACTCAATGGGAGTTCCACAGATGAACTGGATCAGTCACTTGGCCTGCTTCTATCTTTGTAATTTCCTATGACATTATACAACTACTATTCACACTCGGTGAAAACCTGGCCCCCATTAAAATCAATGACAACAGTGCATTGAGTTCAATAGAGCCTGGATTTCATCATAAGACTTTTTACTCCGCTATCCCCCAAAATTTACTTGACTTGTTCTGTGTTTGTTTAAAATCTAGAATACACTACCTATGGGATTCACTAAATACCTGCCCCCGCTAAAAAGAATTACTGAACAAGAGATATAGTGACTAGCAAATAGTGAATTTCCCAGCTCAAATGCTTAAACAGTCATTTTTGATGTTTCATACAAGTGATGCAATTTCATTAACTGTTGCAACATAATTCCAAATTACTAACATGCCATCTGTCATTTCCTCCCCCTCTCCCCGCTTTAGATTGCAGCTGCAAACCAGTGAGAACTCATCCAGCAATTATCCTGGAAGAACCATCCATTTCATAGACTGCACATTTGTACTTTGGAACTGCTCAAGAAACCTTCGGCCATTTCCCAAACATTCCTTACTGCAGGTCAGTAAACTCAGAGCCTATTTTAGCACCACTTGCCCCTTTAAAAATTTGCTTTTTGTCAGTCTGCACTGAAAAGAAGACTATAAAAGAAAAAAGTGCTGTTGTTTAATATAGCAAAGGTAAATCAACTGCCTATATCCTGGAATTTTATTGATTTTTTTAACCTTTTTGACAAAAAGCAATAAAAGAGACCAATTCCCAGTTTCTTATGTTACAGCCAACAAACTGATCAGTGATTACATTATAACTGGATAACATCACCTCTTCGGAATTAGGCTGCTGGCTGAGGTCTCATTATAGTAGTGAGTTCACACCACTATGGTTAGCATTGTCAGCATTTCTATTACAATAGCCTTTTCCTCCTCCCACTTTCTTTCTCAAAGGATTACAATTTGGACATAAAAATTAACTTTAGGTTGAAACCCTCGAGGCACAGTTCCAACTGTTGCATCCAGGACTGATTATTTTTAGAGCATTTAAGACAAAGGGCTTTGGCTGTTTTAAAAGTAAAGGCCAGATCCTGCATTCCTTCCACATTCAAAACTTGAGCATGTTTCTAAAGAACATGGGATTCAGCCTCTGATTTTAAAAAAAAAGTATACCTTTAAAAAAAACTTTGTGTAACTAAAAGTTGACTTTAAATTCAAAATTAAAGTATGTTTAATAATCGTTTTATATTATGTTGCAATTGCTTTTGGAATAACGCGTACAACATAAGCAAAACTGGCAAGCTTATATACTTTACCAAGTGTTCCTTCCTCACAAAGTAAATATACCAGTATTTTAGAAGAAAGATGTAATACATAAAACATGTTAGTTAAGTTCATTGCAATGATCATGTTACATAGTTTAAGCGTCTAAAACGGAATTTAAAAAGACTTCAGTTTGGATCTATTAGCATGGAAGCAGGAAAACATTCGACCACTCAACATGAAGATTTCTGCATCATGCTCTATCTTGGGCTTGCCATGAAGACTCCATGGAAACCTCAAGTAGTTGTAACGCTGCAGCGTGTTTACTAAACATGGCAGACCACCAAAAGTACATCGCACTGATGCTCTGTATTCTTCCCTGGTACTCTGCCTGATTCCAGATCCTTTACAAGGTCTCAGTCTTTTTTTTTTTTTTTTTAATTCCTCTAATAAACAAGGGCTAAGCTGCTTTAATCACCACTTTTCTCCCGTACATTACTGCAGCAGCTCAGCTGGGATGTTATGACTGATGATCCCAAGAGTGAACATCTAGCGAGGGGAGGGAGAGGAGAGCACTCTCACTGGAGGGCCCTGCTACTACACAGCAATAGAAGCCAGTCATGCAGTTTGCCTGACAATTCAAGATTCATCCCACTAAGAAAGGCTTAGCCTTTCAACAACAAAACAATACAACAGACTAAGAGGTTTGGGTCTTTTTTTTTTCCTCTGAGAGACAACCACAAGGAATATAATTGCTTCAAATTATTCCATTAGTTCAGCCTTGGACACATATATAGATGTAACCCCTTTGCATATGACATCTAAAACACTCCAATTAAAGATGCAAGTATATGCAGAGAGAGTGTATCATGGCATTCGATATTCAGGCCCAGCCCTGGCTCCCAGGCAGAGATGTGATGGGGCAACCAGCCCCACTCTCTTTTCCATCACAAAGCATGCCTGCCTCCAGTTCAGCTCTGGAGCACCCAGCTAATTCTCTTTGGTGCTCACTAGACCCCTAAAGATAGGTCATTCACTTCTGAGCCCCACCATGCCAGGACACATGTGGCTGACCATTCCCTATCCCAGTGGTTCCCAACCTTTTTTAGACCGCAGACTGGCAAACTGCGGGCCAGCATACTGCAGACTGGAAGTGACCCGCATACCGTGGACTGGAAGCCAACCCTTTTTTATACTCAATATGAAAAAAGGTTGGCTGCCAGTCCACAGTATGCCGGTCACTTCCGGACTTCCGGTCCGGCAGCCAACCCTCCTGCGGACTGACAGCCAACCCTTCACAGCCCAGGAATGGGCCGCAGCCCGGCAGTTGGGAACCTCTGCCCTATCCCTCACCGAATGGCCAAGCGAGGCAGCCGGCCCTATCCAAATCCAATCTGGCTTCACAGAGCCAGCACAGCCCTGGGTAGAGGGAGCTGCGTGCTTCCCTGGATCCTGCACCAAACAGCACTGCCATTAAACATTCAGCTGTCAGATCGTGGAGGGGTGACAAATGATACTAGAGCTTGACTTACAGATCTGGGGGGAGCCTGCAGTTAGTGCTCTGAAGACAAACAGATTTGGGGGAGAAAGCAACAGGCTTCCTTACTTGGAAAGGGAGTGGGGTTGGCTCTGGGAATCACCAGGCAACCTAGAACCCCTGAGCACTGGTCGGCCCCTTTTCAGAGGCTAAAGCAAAGTGTTTTGCGAGGTTTTGTGGGGGCAAGGGGTTTTGTGCAAAAGCCAGAGGTTTTGTGGGGGCAACAGAGCAGGCTTGTGCTGAGCCCTCCCCGCGGGGCTCTCTTCAGAGGGGCATCAAGCAGAGCAGCGCTCCCCTGGCTATGGGGGGCAGGGGGGTAATGTCCGTGCCCCCCCTCCCCGAAGTGCGCAGCGAGGTGCCTCCTGCCCGGGTGCCTTGCTGATCCGCTAAGCAGCGGCTGCTGCGGGCCAGCGTGAGTCACCCCCGGCCGAGGGAGCATCAGGACTGCAGAGCCCTTGGCAGCCAGGCTTGGTGCC